>NC_062564.1:70932422-71232422 GCF_022837055.1 Prionailurus viverrinus
GATACATGGTAGTTCTCAGGCTTGGTGTTGGCATCTTCAGAACTCTCTTAACTCATGACAGTTGATGGGGAAGGCAGAAGGAAGAGGAAAAGAGCCCTGTGAACCTCCACATATAGAGACCTGACTGATTGAAGTTGGCTTGATTCCACACACAGGATGACCATGACTGTTAAGACATACGCAACAGTTTGTACCAATATGCCAACAATCATCAAATAAATGGTTAATACAAAGAATATCTAAAACATGAGAATGTGTCCTTTCACTTGGGAGGAGTAAGGCCTGCCAATGTCCAGTTCCCTAAAATGCTTATCTCCTGGTTGTGACACCAAGGCTCTTGACATTGAAGAACAGTGATAGTTGCAGATGGCAATTATTCCTGAACCTGCTCCATCAGATACCTCATACCCAGTTGGGCAAATGGCCAAGGAGGGGCACATGAGTAGAATTCAGGGCCATCCTATTACACACCCAGAAATCTGGTCCTGACATCAGACTGTGCAGCACTGAAATAAGCAGCAGGACTATTAAACCTGAAAACCAGCAGATACTTCTAAATAGGGAAATTTATTTAATTCTAGACTTTGATGTGGATCATGATACTGTCTCCAGACTTTTAGTCTCACATACTCATATAAATACCCATTCCAAAAAACAATTTTAATAGCCTTTCTTTATAAAATAAACTTCCTAAAATGTGCCTTAACATCTCTTACAAAGTATCTACAAACTGTAATAGTCTACCTTTAAATGATGTTGATCCTGAAATTACCCATGATCAAAATACCCATGGCATTTAAAAAAATCTTAATTCAAAACTGACCTATAACAACAAATTAACTTTTATTTCAGACCACCACATATATTATTACCTAAAAACACATTATACTGGTGTAAGTTGTTTGCTTACACACTGTTCAATTGCTCTAACCATTAGGTACTATTTGCTGTTATTCACCAGCAATATTAACCCTTCCTATTTAAAAAAAAAAAAAAAAAAAAAAAAAAGAGTCCAATCCACAAAAGGAGGAGTGGGTGATTTGGATTTGTTTTCATGTTTTTTTGAGAAATAACCTAATCTCCTAATCTAAGTCCTTTGCAGAAAAGTACTGAAAAAGAAAACTGATCTACCATGTGAATTTTCTTCTTCCATGTATCAATATAAACTAAATACACCTTAAAATCCTATTTTAGCTATCTAATTTTTAAATTAATATTCATTTTTAGGAATATTTTTTAAAACCATCTTTTTGAACTGGTATTTGCTCAAAACACAGAATTCCAGTATCTAATTATAGTTGCATATTTAGGGTTGAAAGAAATAGTAATGCTTTTTTCTAATTTTATAAAAGATGGATAGAAACCATATAATCCCAGAACATGAACAAAACTTTATAAAACTTTACCTTAAACACTAGGAAATAGCTATCACGTGCTAAACCTCTCTTGTGAAACCAATGGGTACATATTCTGATATGAAAAGTTTTGCTGATATGTGTTTTAATAAACCACCTTACTTTGATAAAAAATGCAATAACATTTCTCCATATAAGAATATAAGACATGAAGAACGTACGATGGGCATAGATACTGCTTCTTTTTCCCCTTCCCTTTCTTTGAAGACTTCTCTTTAGAATAAGCTTCTTCAACCCACAAGGAAATTAAAATAAAAAAGGCAATCGCCAATAAAAACTTCATCTTGAAAGTTAAATTTCAGGAGATCAATCTACAAGAAAGAACAAGAAAATGTTTACATTAAATGATAACAATAGGACTCTACAGAGTAGACCATGACTACCCAATGGCCAAGGGCATTTATATGTGAAAGTTTCATTGCTCAAACCTAAGTGGTAAGCCTTCATTATACATGTGTGATGTTTAGTAGTAAAAGTTAAATAGTGATTCACAGAAATATAATCCCAATGTTTAGAAAGCTACCTGGAAGGATGTTTAACACAGTGTTAAAAGGTTATCTTCTTCTTGTACATTGGATTCTTTATTTCCTTTTTAAATTTCTATATTGTTTGAATTTTGCATGTACATTTTTTTTCAAAAATAATAAAACTACTCTAAAGGAAAAGATAATTCTAAATATTAAAGAACTGATAGAGATAAAAAATTAGTACCAAAAGTTTCACACTTTATATTCATTGTTTTTTACTTATATGCATTAAATTTGCAAGTTACATTTTACTCAAAATAGGATCATAGTGATTTAAGTTAGCTTGTTGGCTTTCCCACTTTCGTGTTACTAACATTTATCATCAAGATGATTTTCGACTCCACAAATTCTGTAACATTATATGAAAAAAATAGCAAGTGTGGTCAGACCCTTCCAAATAATCTTTTCAGTCCTATTTTAATAACATTCTCTATGCTCAAATGAGAATTATATTCTTGCCGGTCCCATGCATTAACAAAAGGGAGAGAAAGAGAGAAAGAAAAAAAAACTTTAAGCATCTAGTGACACTGGAATATTTAAGCCTCTTTTGCAGTCCTTCATTTCCAAACCATAAATTGTTTCCCCATCATTGTTTTCTGCAGACTAAGAGATCTATCATAATCCTCAACACTAACTTAATTCCTATCTCACCTGGATAATTCTCCTTCTCCAATGTCATAATTTGCATCTCCCTTTCTCCCAGGAACTCTCATTTTCTCCCATCTATCCTTTACAGCCCCTGAGGGAAGCCAGAAGGGCTTCTTCCCTGGTTCTCTCTACTGAGGACAACAGAGGGGGCTTATCAGGCCAAGGGCAACAACAGAAGCTCTCCTCTGTCAACTTCCAGCATTGGACGCTCCCTTCCCCATCCTACGGTGGCATCTGCTTCCAGACACCTTTGCCCACAGCAGCAGGTACTTCTCCCACCTTCATTCTTCCCCGGGAAATCAGGAGGGCCATCCTTAACGGGCTGAAGGGTCGACAGAAATCCAAGCCTACGCTCTCTGTCTTCACCTCCAACCTTTCAAAGGGGACAACTGCAATGACTGAAGGAGCTTCACAAACAAAACAACGCAAGGAGCCCTCCCCGCAAATCCTGCGTTCCCCCAACGCCCCCCCAGTTCTCTGCATCCCTCCTTCCGGAGCGTATCCGCGGACGCCACCGCATCCGTGACCCGGCTGCCGGGCGCCCCGTGCCCCTCTCCCCGCGCAGGGCAGCGCTCACCTCCTCCCCCTGCACGCCGCAGTGCTCCCCGCGCCTCCCAGGCTTGACCCGGTCTCTCCGCAGAGCATTTATTCCGGTCCCCAGACCACCGCCGCCGCCCACTCCCCGTCCTCTCTGCCCCCCACCCCTACCCCCAGCCGAGTGGAGCCCCTGACTCTTACCCGAGGCGCCCCCGCCCGCAGCCGCCAGGCGAGGACGCGGCGGCGCGGGGCCCAGACGGCGGTGGCTTCTGGGGGTGCGGCGGGCGCAAAGCGGGGGCAGCTGCGTCCCCGCCGCCCGCGCCACCGCCGAGCTCGGCTGACGCGCCTGCTCGGGCCGCCGAGCCTGCGCCGTGCGTGGCGCGCCGCTGCCGGGCGTCCGCAGCCGCGCTCGGGGACGCTGCGGGTCGCGGGCCGCGCTGCCGAGAGCCGGCGCGGCTGGCCCGCGGGACAGCCGGCTGGCGCGACGGCGGGCCGGCGGGCCGGGAGGAGGGAGAAGGTGTTCCGACCGAGCGTGGAAGGACGTCACAGCACCTTCCCCTCCAGGCCCTGGAGGGGGTTCTGTGAAATGTAGTCCCCCTGCAGGGGACTAGAAACGACGGGCGCGGGGAGGGGGGTGGGGGGGTGAGGACCAGTTTGGGGACAGAAGGAGACAGACCTTTCAAGGAGCTGAAATCGTTTAGGGTCAACTTTTGATCACTAGTTACAAAAACAGGAAAACAACAAATGATCTTGGATAAAGCAGATGAACACAGCTTCCGTAATTTCATCATCAGACTCTTGGCATCTAACTTAATCCCTTGAGTTTTACCAACTATTTCTAACAACTTGACCTTTCTAAGCAAGCTTAAATTGGTCGAAATTACTAACACCATATAATCTTTCAGGTAATGCTATTTTAACATTTGTTACGTAATTAGCATGTGTCTAGAACTTTACAATTTCAAAACCCTATCCCTGCATTATATCATTCATTCCTGGGCAAGTTTTATGTCGTCATTCCCGGTTTGCGGATGATGAAAGTGAAGCTCAAATGTATTAAGGAATTTGCTTAATGTTGAATGGAATTTACCAGCAACTCAAAGTCTGATTTTTACATTTGAGTCAAATATGATCTCTGTCTTCTGGTAGCAAAGTGTTGGTTGTCGCTTTTTAGGAAGCAGCGTTTTATTTGACTATGCACCTTCAAGTAACAGACAAAACTTTCCTATTACTGCTTGACTGTATGCCTAACTGACTTTTTTATGAACAAAGCATTGTCCCAGATGAGCACCATTTAGTACTGTATATTGGGGCCTACAGATGTATCCACTAATAAATATTTCAAACCAGATGATATGAGCAGAAGGGGACATTTTCCGTACCTAACCCTGTTTTATAAGCTTCACAAGACGTTCTGCTGCCTAAGGTTAGCATCTGATCATTATTTTACTTAAAGAACTGTTCTACTGGGAGCCTCCAAATTGGATCAGAATAGGACTTTGGGATTTTACAAGTATATAAAGGAGAATTGCATTGACCGTATAAGTTTTATAAGATGCAAGTTTTGGAGAATATGTGATGTAAGGAATTGAAGGGGAACAGAATTTGCTACCCCAAACTATATTTCTTTGGGATAAGGATTACTTTGAGCTGATCATTTTTAAGATACAACAGACATAGGAGAAAGCTCTGAAAACTGAGCAGAAGTTACCCTTTTGTAAAAAACATTTCACTTGTAGAGGGGAAGTCTCCATTTGTAAGGGTGTGTCTCTCTCTCTCTCTCTCTCTCTCTCTCTCTCTCTGTCTCTCTCTGTCTCTCTCTTTCTCTCTCCACCAGGGAGAGGAGGTTGACTAAATCTCTAGAAAGTTTTATCAGTGGAGAAGTCATTGACTTAAATCTGCATAACAACGATACACTTGTTTACTGTGCTTTTCCTGGAAACCTCCCATAACTGGCCTTCCTGCCTGACAACTGCCCCACCCTCTAACATCTTATTTTGTCTTTAGCAGTAGATGGTATTTAAGATGATGGTTTGATGGGGCGCCTGGGTGGCTCAGTCGGTTAAGCGTCTGACTTCATCTCAGGTCGTGATCTCACCGGTCCGTGAGTTCAAGCCCCGCGTCGGGCTCTGTGCTGACAGCTCAGAGCCTGGAGCCTGTTTCGGATTCTGTGTCTCCCTCTCTCTCTGACCCTTCCCTGTTCATGCTCTGTCTCTCTCTGTCTCGAAAATAAATAAACGTTAAAAAAAAAATTAAAAAAAAAAAAAGATGATGGTTTGATGGACTTCAGAGAATTGCTCAGTTTTCCTGGGTGTTTCCCATGTGTACACAGAGGTATACATGTTATTAAACTTGTTTGTATTTCTCCTGTTAATCTTTTATTGGGTTGGTGGTGAAATATAGCAGTTCTTAGCCAAGAATCTAGAAGGATAGAGGGAAATTTTTTTCTCCTCCCCTACAGAAAACTAAAAGAATAAGTTTCATGCAACCAAAGGAGTTCAGAAGTTGAAGAAAACCTTGAACTTAGTTTTCTCATAATCAAGGAATCACTAAGAGTTTGGAATAATAGGATATTCAGATTCCAGTAATGAAATAGACTTACCTTTTATTTACAAAATCTTAGGAACACATTTGGAAGAATTTATGTGTTGTAAACACATAAAATTGACGGGTTTACTTTCCTTAGAAGTGTTTTGTAATTATGCCACCTGTAGATATAATATTGGGAGAATTAGTTATTCATAAGAAAAGCATGTCCAACTGTTTGGATAGGTTTGGGTTTGTTTTTGTTTTTTGCCCAGAAGTTAGGAAATACAGTTGGTGACCTAAAATGACCACTTCCAGGCCTATGAAGCTGTAAGTTCAGATTTTTGAATATTACCTATGAAGATATCAGCCCATCTGCATTTATAAAGCTGCTTTGTATATTTCCAAAAGGAAAGCTTCCCAACGATGTCATGAAATAATCTATTTTCTCAGTCTTGTCAAGTGTTGGTTCACTTTCTCTATTTTTTTTTTTTTTTAATTTCCATTCACTGTCTTAGTAATTTCATCTAGTTACAGGTCTTTCAGTACCATTGTTGATGACTCCCAAATTTATTTCTCCCAACTAGACCTTCCTCCAGAACTCTAGACTCCTATATCCAATTGCATTTTCAATGTCTCAACTCACATATTTAATAAACATTTAGTACTCAACAAGTCCAAAACGGAGCTTATCTTCTTCTCCCCAAAATCTGTTCCACACTCAGTCTTCTTCTCAACTGATGGCAATGCCTGCCTTTCTTCCTTCCTCAGGCCAAAAAATAAATCTTAAAAATTGTTCTTTATTCAATATCACTTTGTGTCACTCTCCACATCCAAACTATGAGAAAACTCTGTTTCTCACTATTTTTACTGTAACATACCTGGACTGAGTCACCATCATCTCTAAATGGATTATTTGTACAGCTTCATGGCTGCTCTTCTTGCCTCTGCCACTGCTTCCCCTATTCCCTAGTATTCTCAGCACAGCAGCCAGAAACCTTTAAAATATGTCATATGTCAGATGACGTCACTCCTCAGCTAAGAACCCAGCAATGACTCATTTCATTCAGATTCTAATCCAAAGTGTTCACAATAGTCTGCAAGGTTCTAGTTGTTATGTACCCTTCTCCCATTTTTCCCCTTGATCCCTAGGGTCGATCCACACTGATCTTGATGCTTCTCCAACATGCCAGTGCCACGCAAATGCCACCTTGGGTTGTTGGTTCCCTCTAGTCTGTTCTTCGTCCAGACAGCCATGTCTAACCTCCTAACTTCTTCAATTATATCTGAGATGTAACCTCTCAAGGAGATTTGTCTGATATTATTTAAAAGTGCAAACTGCCCCCCCTCCAAGGATTTCTGATCCCCCTTTACCTGCTTTTCCTTTTCTTTTTTCATTGTATTTTTTTGCCTTTTAATATATTACACAACTTATTAATATATGTGTTGCCTCTCTTTCCATACTTAAAAATGTAAGCTCAATGAAGGCAGTGATTTGTGTCTGTTTTTGTCCATTGATATTGCCCAAGCACGTAGAATGGTGTTGAATAAATGAGTAAATCTTGCCCTAGTTGCTTAATCTCTTTAATGTTGTGTTTTTCTATCAATAAAATGAAAAAAAAAAAAGTTCATAACTTATAGAATTGTTCTAAAAACTAATCAGGTTCATTATGTTAAATATCTGGTACAGAGTAGAGAGAACATAAATAATTACTTCCCCTCTTCTTGTGTTTTTTTTTTTCTATTTAATGGAATGATAGTGTTTTTTTGTTTTTTTGTTTTTTGTTCTTTTTATTAATGGGATCCCATTGTACATTTCTTCCTACTTTTCTGTTCTTTTATTTACATCTACCTGGAATGATATTATGAGACCTATCTCAGCATATTCAATAGGAACCCTATTTCTTATGTACCCAGCTTCATGTAGCCTATAATATTTATTTTAATTGATCATCAAAAGTAAATGTTGTTCTATATATCTTGCATTAGACCGAGTAACCAAACATAAGAAGAAGAGAGATTTTTCTCACCACATTATTTGTTCATATGGAATAAGCACTTAGCACTCCTGCTACTGCCTTAAGTCTGGAAACATTAGTCTGCAATATGTAAATTCATTCCTTTCTATTTCTTCTCTATAAGATCATGTTGATTTGTTAATGTTAGTCTGAATTGTAAATCATTAATGAGATTTTTCATCAAAACTTGAGTCCAAATTCAATTTAACCACCATATATTTTCAAGAAAAACATGTTCAGCTGTTTTATTTTTTCCAGTTTTGTTGAGATATAATTGACATATAACATTGTATAAGTTTCAGATGTATACCATAATGATTTGATGTATGTATATATTGCAAAATGATTACCACATTCATCACCACATATAGTTAACAAATTTTTTTCCCTTGCGATGAGAATTTTTAAGATCTACTCTCTTAGCAACTTTCTTCTTTTTAAGTTTATTTATTTTAAGAGAGAGAGCATGCAAGAGAAGTGCAGAGAGAGAGGGAGAGAGACAATCCCAAGCAGAGCCCGATCTGGGCTCCATCTCACAAACTGAGATCATGACCTAAGCTGAGATCAAGAGTCAGACACCCAACCGACTGAGCCACTGTGGCACCATAATAACTTTCAAATAGACAAAATGTATGTTAACTATAAACATCATGTTGTACATTACATCTCCAGAACTTCTTTACCAGATAACTGAAATTTTGTACCCTTTGACCACCTTCACTCAATTCTTCCATCATGTCCAGCTATTTTATTTATTAAAAAAAACTTTTTTTAATGTTTACTTATTACTGAGAGACAGAGCGTGAGCAGAGGAGGGGCAGAGAGAGGGAGACACAGAATCCAAAGCAGGCCCCAGGCTCCAATTTGCCAGCACAGAGCCTGACGTGGGGCTCGAACTCACAAACCACGAGCTCATGACCTGAGCTGAAGTCAGACGCTTAACTGACTGAGCCACCCAGGCGCCCCTCATGTCCAGCTATTTTAGATGTGTTTTTTCCCCCAATTCATCATCTTTAAAAATTGTTCAAAAATAGATAATGGGATTATAAGTACAAATAAAGAGAATGTTAAAACAGAGGATGCTTAAAATAATGTGTCAGTTATTCAGCATCTTTTAAGTACTATTCACGAATTTCAGAAGACAGCAAAATTAGTATTAGGAAGTGTCAATGGACAGCCAATTTTAATGTATTACAATAATGAAAACAGTATTTGATAACCCACGATCACTTCCATGTTTTTCCAAAATACCATATCATCCTTAAAATATTCTCCGATCTCCAATTATTTTTAAACTAACTTTTAATCTATAATAGCCAACTGTTATTGATTAAATTGCCAGAAATGGCACTGATACCATACTTTAAAAATTTCAAGCTACCTTTGCAAGTTATTTTAATACCCATATTTTTTGTCAGAAATCAGAGGCTTCAAAAGGGAAAATAACTCATCTAGAATAATAGAGTTACAAAGGGAAGAGATGGGATTGTTCCATCTTTAATGTCCTGTTAGAACATTAAGACTCTGATTCTGGTGAGTTAAAGCAGCTTAGTTTTTAGACACAGACATGGCTTATACAGAATTCTGGCTGCAGATTAGGAAATTGAAGTCAGAGAGGCCGTTTAAGTATAGATTCAGGCTCTTACTTCCAAGTCCAGGTTGGTCCTAAACATGAACTAATATGTTAATCATTTTTCACTTAATTCTTTTGTTCAACATAATGGTCATAGTAATAATTATCATTATTGATAGAGTGTACTATTTTCCAGACATGCACAAAGTGTGCTAAATTCATTATCTCTTCAACGATTTTATGGGGCCAATATTATCTATTCTTACTACAATTTATAGAGGAAGATTCAGAGGCATCATATAACCCTTATAAAGTTTGCAAATAACTTTCCTAATAAGTGATAGAGAAGACATACACTTACATATTTCTGAAAAGTAAGCATTTAAAATATTTTCGTGTGGGGGCACCTGGGCGGCTCAGTTGGTTAAATGTCTGACTTCGGTTCAGGTTATGATCTCGCGGTTTGTGAGTTCAAGCCCTGCATCGGGCTCTGTGCTGACGGTTCAGAGCCTGGAGCCTGCTTCGGATTCTGTGTCTGCCCCTCTCTTTCTTGTGCTCTCTCTCTGTCTCTCAATAAGAAATAAATGTTAAAAAAAATAAAATATTTTTGTGTGTACAACTGCAAATTATATATTCAATCATATCCCATGACACCTAGAATAACATTCATATGCAACCAAAATATCAGATTAATAGTAATGTGATTTTGAGAATATAAAATAAGAAATATGAGTGAGACTTTCCTGTTTATGAATTTGAGCATTATGCCATATCATGCAGTTGAGAAAACAGTTCTGCACAAAGACCCACTGTACTGACTATCAATCCATCATCAGCCCTTACACCCATGGAGAGGAACAATCTGTGATTGGAGGTGCAGGAACTTAAAATAGATCAAGGTTTTGATGTTTTATCAGAGCATTCAATGCAAAAGCACCTACATAATATGATATAGCTTTTCGATAGACCAGATATATATCCCAGGTCCTTAGCAAAAAAAGACAAAAAATTACTGAGTTCTATAAATAACATGATACTGTCACTATACTTCCAGAATATGCCTTCAGAAAAAAAAACAAACAAACTATTATTTAGTGTCATCAAAGCTAGTCCAATATCAATATCATACCAAAATCGCTGATTTGAGCCAAAACTCTTCACATCCAAGCAGATATGACAAAGCAACAGTCATCCAAAGATCAGTTTATGTACATTATTTTTTCTCTTATTTTATGGCTAATGTGTGATAGATTGTCTCATTCAGGACTATTCAAAGCCAAACATTCCTCTAGAGTAATAGTAACAATTATTGCAGCAGAAGCAGATGACTAGTATGTCAGGGCACAGCTCTTCCAGTCAAAGGCAGTTTCGCCAAGTCTGAGCAAAGTTGTATTTGCCTCTTTTGACAAACGTTGAATCTGCCCATCAACATTGCTGCAGCTCTGAGGTCATGCTTTCCTCCAGCAACCAGGATTTTAAGTCTTAAATGTTTATGACAACATGTCCTCTTCCTCTGGTATCCAAAGCAAATATGTTATTTCAATTTGATAAGCAATCCAAAAAATCTGGTTTTTAGAAATTTGTAAACAACGTCAGCATTGATTTTTTTGTTGTTGTTGTCTCTTTTTTAAGACCTGAGGAAACAATCAATATTGGTCAGTATTACAAATGTATTCCTCTAGGTTTTCTAAAGTCAAGCTAGATCCACTGAAAGTTCCAAACATGCAGATGATGAAGTCTAAATCTGTGCCTTTGCAGGAAATGTTTCATTTTTTACCACACTAGTAAATCCCATTTATAATTTATGTATATGGCATAAGAGCTGATGAATAAAGAGGTGCCTGGGTGGCTCAGTTGGTTAAGTGTCCGACTTCACCTCAGGTCATGATCTCACAGTTCATGGGTTCGAGCCCCGCATTGGGCTCTGTGCCAACAGCTAGGAGCCAGGAGTCTGCTTTGGATTCTGTGTCTCCTCTCTCTCTGCCCCTCCCTTGCTCATGCTCTCTCAAAAATAAATAAATCTTAATTTTTTTTTTTTAAAAATGAGAGAGATGATGAATAAGAACAAGCATTCTGTTTTAGCAGATTTTTTTTTTAGAATAAACACATGAATGGGTAATGGTCCTGCAAATATTGAAAGTAAGTTATAGAAAAAAAAAACATGGTATTTATCACATTAATATAGTTTAAAATAAGACTTTAAAATGAAGCTCACCAAGGAAATTAAGCTCATCATGTCATCATTAACTACTTAAGCTTGCTGTGGATTGTAATGATTATATATCTCTAACCTAATTTTTAAAACATATATATATATATATAGTACTAGTGCAGGAGAACTTTGGTTCTAGGGCAATAGCATCAGCAGAGAGGGTGAGGGGTGACAGATAAAAGTCCAATTCTGACTCTGGCTTGGTTGTGAAAGAGAAGCCACCAAGAAAGTCAAGAAAGCATTGGATTGGGTTAGGAAAAATGGGATCAGAATAAAACATTTGGACAAAATCTCTCAGTTAGCATTTCCTGAAGGATGTCCTATGCAAGCTTAGCCCTCAGTATGCTTCAGGAGAAAAAAGAAATAGTCAATGACTAAACAAACTCGGCAATTTTTATCTTCTCAAATTTACAAAGTATTTTAGCATACTCAATGTTTTGCTATGTCATAAAGAAACATTTCAACATTATCTAACCCAGTATCTCCATAACATGTTTGCGTAAGATTTATTTTTAGTGCTGCAAGTTTAAAAACATAGACCTAGGGTTCCAAAAATAGAACTCAGAAAATCTGTAAAAAACAAACAAACAAAACAAAACAGTATAAGATATAGGTTCCTGGTAGATTAAAGGGATTGTGTGAACAATGCTTTTTGTGTTCATTTAGGAGTAGAATATTAGCTAAAATAAGAGACTAGTGGCATAGCACCTGTCTAGAAGGATCTTAACAGTAATCACAGCATAAGATGAAGGGCTAGATGAAATGAAGGCTATGAAAGTAAACACAAATGATCAACCTTATAGACATTCCAGAGAGGCAATTGACAACCCTTAATTCAAGAGTTTATGTAATAGTTCTAGAAAGTCTGAAACATGGTAACCTTCCTTAATAAGCTATCTTTCAGTGGGAGGGATAGCAAACAATAGATGTGAAAAACTGCAAGCAACATAAGAGGTTTCAACATTGAGCATTAAACCTTGAGAGCACTAATGGTAAATCAAGTAGATAATCAACAAGAATAGCAAAAATAAAACTTGTCAGGTGGTAGGTCTTATGCCTTAAATAATTTGCCAAGAACCAGGATAGCAGTGCTAGCAAAGAGAAGAATGAGAACTTGGTGACAGAAGGGAAGAAAAATTCCAGTATTTCCAATGATTCCAAAACTTAAGCCTTAGAAAAAGAAAATTAGAACTTTCGCTAACAATGAGCAAGACGGGGTGCTGGTCCACAGGGGCCACACCAATAAATGTCATATCCATCCGTCAATCCTCAAATGAATCGAACACAATATTACCATCTCTTTTAAGCGCACCGCTTCCTCATAGGGTAACAGTAGAGCATAATCATTACAACAACAACAACAAAACTCATATACAAGGCACTCATGGCCTCCTGAAAGTGAGTTATTAACGGACTCCGAGGTATGGGGAAAGGATTGCCATTTCTCATCGAAATGATGCCTGAGTTGTGTTTCTAAAGTCAATATGCCAGATTGCCCAAAAGGAAAAAAGGAATTCCTAACAAGTAGAAAAATGCGTGTGAGACATAGATGTAGATTGCATGTTATATCCATATTTTTGTGGTTTTGTTTTGCTGGAACATAAAGAGTTGATATGAGGGAAAGAGAACGGAACAGAAAACAAAGCTGGAGAAGGTGGGATGGGTCAGATTATGAAGGGTCTCATATACAGTGAAGTTCATTTTATAAGCTGTAATGAAGCAGCCAAGGGTCTTAAGTAAAGGGAATTATATGATCAATTTTTTTTTTGTAGAAGGATCACTTGAACAGCCACTTGGAGACAATGATGGGAGACAAAACAAGGAACAAGTAAGAGCACTGAGGAAGTTGTAAAAGTCCACACAAAATAATATGGGTCCAAACATAGGTAGAGTCTTGGAAAATAAGGGGCCAGAGAATGTAAGAGATATCTTCGAAGCAAAATTCCCAGGACTGGTGACAATTTAGATGTTAAGGAATGAATAATGGAACATGATAGGATGAGGATGGCAGAACCAAGCATGTGGATAACCAAAAACATAGGAACAACGGGGTAGTTATTTTGTGTATTTTGTTTAATCTATTTCAGTTCGGTGGCTGAAATGGGAATGTAAATTATGGCTAGGCAGTTTCGAGGAATAACTCTCTTATTAATATCCTGAACTATTCCTTGTTCTTCTGCCTTATCTCCTTGATAACATTCCAACCCTGAGTGAAGCCAACTTCCTGCTTTCTCCAAAACTGAGTGAACAGATTAATTACTTAGCAATAGCTTAAGTGACATTTATAATAGATTGGCCCTTTGAAAGCACAACAATCTTACTACCTTGGCTCCTGTTTTCCATGATTATTTCATACGTTCTCCACTCTTGCAAACCTCCAAACATCTCACTTCCTACTCACTCTCAACCAATGAGAAAATGGAAGCCAAAAAAAAAAGAAAAGAAAAGAAAAGAAAAAAATAAAAGAAAATGGAAGCTATCAGAATGGAAATTCCTCAAGTTTTATTCAACAAACCTACTTCTGATAAGAATTTTTCTTTTCTCCTCCCATTCAGTTAAATAAAACACTTCTTCTACGTTCCTTGTCCTCTCCAAGAGCAATTCCCATACCTGTGCCTTAAATCTTATCACCTGTGTTATATTCAGGAACTATAACACATCAATTCTCCTCTCTCTTTCCTTTACTTCATCTTTAACTTCTCTACTAACTCCATCATTAAACACGCTAATGCGTTCCAACACTTAAAAACAAAAACCTTCTTCTGAAAGACTAGTAATCGATAATAAACTTCAATATTAAATGAAATAAAGCAGTGGGTACGAAGCATTCCAACTGTGAAGATCTACATCTACAGAACTGTGGCTAGAACCTTCTTTCTCTCTCTTTACGTGATCAACTTTACTATGTAGAGGAAGAACATGAGGATCCCTTTTGATTGGAAAGTACTTGACCCAAGTTCAAAACTGTACTGGTTTGTTAGGGCCACCATAACAAAATACCATAGACTGGGGCTTAAACAACAGAAATTAATGTTGTCGCAGTTCTGGAGGCTGAAAGTCCAAGATCAAGGTGCTAGCAGTGTTGGCTTCCTTGTAAGGTCTCTCTCTTTGGTTCGCTTCCTACCTCTTCATATGGTCATCCCAATGTGTGCACACATGTCCCTGGTGTCCCTTCCTCTTCTCATAAGAACACTAGTCATATTGGGATGGGGCTCCTTCCTAACAATCTCACTGCAATTTTTTCACTTCTTTAAAGACCGTATCACCAAAGATGTTTACATTCTGAGGCACTGGGGGTTGGAACTTCAATGTACACATTTTGGGAGGACATAGTTTAGCCTATGACAAGTACTCTAAGCAGATATGAAAGAAGAGCACAGTGAAGACTCACAACTTTTTTTGACTACTTAGATATTATTAGTTTATTATTTTTTTCTCTTATTCCGATGGTAGAAGGAAAAGTTTCAGGCCTACTATGTTAGACTTTGGACAAAGCACCTGGAATGGATGGCAGAGACAGATGTGTGAAAGGACTTTGAAGAAACTGCTGAAATACGAAAAGGAAATATGTGAGAGAGATTTCAAAAGTAGGTCCATATTACTTATAATGTGATTGAATGTGGAGGGCAGTGAGAATCACTCATATATAACTCATGGTTTTTGAACTTAGTTGAGTAGGTCTCTGATGGAATATTTATAGAAGGGACTAGGAGGAGGAGTGCAATTGGAAGAGGAAATATTCTATTTCAGATGCACCGAAATTGAGGCACCAAATAGTGATGTCCACCAGGCTGTAAGAATTGAAAAACCTACACTTAGGAAAAAGTCAAGGATGGCAATGTAATATAACGCACAATACCAACTTACACATTAAAGGAAAATACAGAGAAAGAAGTCTAGCTATACCTTTGGAGATGCTTCCACTTAGAGGAAAAATGGAAGAATTATTAAAATAAATGAGGAAACAAAATTCATGGAAGTAAGGAGAGGAGAGATTTTGAAAACAAACAAATAATAATTACCATAGTGAAAGGCTGCAGTCTGTCATTCTCAATGACTAAGATGTGTTCCACAGGAAAATGGAGTAGGAATGAAATAAAGGACCAAAAATAAGCATAAATCAGTTACCTTATACCAGAAGCTTTAGGTACAGTATTTCTAACTCTGGAAGCATATGTCTTTTGTCATTTTCTATGTATTAAAGCCAAGTTTGAAATCTAGGTCTTTTCATTATCATATCCTACTTTGTGTAAATGGTTTACAGTTAATTATCTATATAGAACTTTAGAGATAATATATTAAAAGTCAAAACACAGAAAGGAAAATGGAATTGGTAAAAATAAATAGATAAATGGACAGGTAGAGATATAAAGATAGTCTCCAAAAATATTAACAGAGAGCAAAGTCCAACATTTTCAACATTATATGTACGTCATCAAATGTCAACAGGAAGAGAATTCCACAAGCATTTATGGACATCTTCGTTGGTCAAAATTGATACTTCAAAAATAAAACTTTTATCCCAAGACAAATTAGTTAATTGGCACTTTTGATATTTATTTCTCATTTTTGTGTTCAATTTCCTTTTTATTAATTAATTTCAATTAATTCAACTCAGTTTCCTATACAGTCTTTGTAAATTAATGAAACCTAGGAAAGATATGGTTATTAAAAATGTATAGACATGGAAATGATAGAGTACTAGAGCAACACTAGACATTATATTTTTAAGTAAGAAAATTACCCATTATGACTGAAAGAATACTAGGTAACTCATTTTCATTTTATTTTTATTTGAATGAAAACATGTTTTAGATACCCACTATGGGCCAAACATCATATAGGCAACTGAAATATAAAAACTAGTAAGAAATGATACCTATACAAAATTGGTATAAAATAGGAGAAACAAACATTTGTAAAACAGTGTGGTTAAGAGTTGTCACACAGAGTATTCTGGGAGCATGTAGCCCAGACTGGGGGAATCATGAAGGTTTCCCAAAAGAGATGAATCTTCCAAAAGAATGAATCTTGTCAAAGATTAGGAGTAAACTGGATGAAAGTCCTTCTGGTGCAGATTTTTTTTTTTTTTTTCTAAACATACAGACCAGGATGTGGATGGATATTTGAACTGAGTGTGAGCCCAAGAGGTATTCAGAACTTCAGTATGGCTGGGACATTGTAAGAGAATGGAAGAGCATAGAACAAGAGAGGTAAGCCAGATAATGAAGAATGTTGAACACCAGGCTAAAGAGTTAAAATTTTAAGTAGGAGATAAAACATTACTGGATTTACATTTAAGAAGTATGATTATTTTTCCTTACCTTCCCCTATGTTCATCTGTTAAGTTTCTTCAATTCCACATATACTCAGAGTGAAATCATATGATATGTCTTTCTCTGACTGACTTATTTTACTTAGCATAATACCCTCCAGTTCCATCCATGTTGTTGCAAATGGCAAGGTTTCATTCTTTTTCATCGCCGCGAAGTATTTCATTGCATATATAAACCACCTCTTCTTAATCCATTTATCAGTTGATGGAAATTGGGGCTCTTTCCATAATTTGGCTATTATTGATATCACTGCTATAAATAAGATAAAAACAGAGACAGAGGCAAACCGTAAGAGACTCTTAAATATAGAGAACAAACTGAGGGTTGATGAGGATGTTGGGGTGGGTTAAATGGGTGATGGGCATTAAGGAGGGAACTCTTCGGGATGAGCACTGGGTGTCATATGTAAGAAATGAATCACTGGGTTCTACTCCTGAAGCCAAGACTACACTGTATGTTAACCAATTTGAGAATAATAAATAAATAAATAAATAAATAAATAAATAAATAAAATAAGATAAAAGTTAGAAAAAGAAGTATGATAAGCACAAAAATATGTTGATTTTTAATTAATTCCAAATATTAAGGAATTTCATTAAAACAGATTAAGCAAACAATGTAATGAATTTGCACTGAAGCAAACCTTTCAACATAACATATTGTGATTCCAAGATAACACAACACTGTTGTTTCGATTTTGTGGTATATTAATTCATTTTTGGCATTTTTATTAAGTAGCTGAAAAAGTAATTTAGAGGGTTATTTATGGAATTGTTTAAGAATTTAAATGTCTCCATTAATGAATTGTGTATGAAACTTCAGTGTCAATCAATCTATATCCTCAATTGGTAACTGGCTCAATCCCAATGATATTTGCAAAATACCTTTGTACCTAAAAATTAAAAATAAAAATGGTACTGGCAAGAATTGCTGCTCTAACACAAGTCAATGTCATTCAAGGAACTTCCACCTTGACTGCAGTGCCAGTAACCTGGAATCCCTGAGCTGCAAAAAACTTGAGGCCACAACAGGAGGCAGGTGTACAAAAGGAAGTTTACATATTTGCATGCAGTGGATAGGCCTGTATTCAGAATACTTAAAGAAGAGGAAGAGAGTCATTTATATCTCTGGCTTGGTATTTGGAACATCCCTAGGAAATCTTTTCCACTAGATTTATGAGCCCAAGATTTTGTCAGCCTTATTTTTGGAGAAATCTATAGCAAAATAAAGTCAGAATTCCTAGCTATTTAACATAAATATTTGTCCATACATTTTGGAAAATTCCCAGATGAATTCACATAATTGACTTTCATAAGGATAAAATAGTTATTAACTTTTTCTAATACAGAATAAAATGAAATATTCTTAAGAAAACAAACATAAAAGAGGTAAATAAGATACTTGAGACCTGAGTCAATGCCTCTTAGGAAGTTATAGGGTTTTTGTTGTTGTTGTTCTTGTTTGTATTTTAGTGTGTTGCCAAAGGAAATACAGGAATATCCAAAAATAATTCTTCATCTATTGCCCTTCTATTTTAGTTAGTGTCATTCCTAAAGAAACTGTGTACAATTGACTGAGTTAATTGCTTTCATTTGAAAACCAAGATAGAAGATGTCTCAATCAGATGCCAAATCAGGTTAAGTGTTAATGATGGAATAGCTAAAAGCAATAGAGGTTTTATTAGGTTAGTGAGAGAATATATTTTAAAATTTATAATAGATGGCATTTAGTGCAGTTTCACTGATTTTTATTATGAACACTTAAATGTCGCTTTCAACAAATTTGTAGCTCCAAATGGAATTGATCTGGAAGAAGATGAGAAAAGCCAAGAAGGAGGAAGTATGCCAAAATTTAAGAAGGTCAAAAGAAACTGGAAGGTTAACATGTGAATAAAACTTAGTAAATTTAATGTTTTCCATTGTTTTTGAAGCAGTGTACTTTATAATCTCCACATTGACAAGTAGACAAAAATACATTTCAAGAAATAGACCTCTTCATTTTCCCAATTTATAAGGATAATATTATGTCGTGAATAAATAGGGCACTATTGACGTGAGTGCTTTAGCTTGGCCAGATACAAAATAATAATCAGAGTGTTTTTCTAATAGACAGATATAGATATATTTCTTTACTTTAGCTAATGCAAATGCAAGGTTCTCTTTTATTTACAAAGAACAAAATAAAAATAAATTCTTCAGTCTTCTTCAGGCATATATTGCTATATACTTAGCCTCCAATATGAAAGCTACTTTGTCTAATATTGTTATTCAAGAAGATGGAAAAAGTTAATGATAACTAACAAGATTCTATACAGATGTCTTCCTATGTTACTAATGAATTCTGTCTTTTACAAATCACCTCTTTAGTAATTAGTGTGTGTGTGTGTGTGTGTGTGTGTGTGTGTGTGTTGAGGAATTGTGTTGGGTGGTTGGGCCAAAGGATACAGCTTAGGGAGAGGCAATCAACCTCATAAAAGGTTTTCTTTTACAAGGGAAGTCTACAAAAAGTGATTTCTGTCATGCAAGACCATGGAGTCCTAATGGAGAACCTACATGAGGAAATTGGGGTGAGGCCCTCCCATGCCAAGGCTTTCACAGAAGAACTGTTCGTATCTGCACTGTGATCAGAGTACAGGGAAAAGCAAAATGCACTTACCTGTTGTGTCCCCCTAGGGAAGGACTGTGCCAGGGAAATGAGAAGCCAGGAGGAAGATGCATCTTGCTGCTCACTCCATAAGAGCTTACTAATGTGGAGGCTTCCAAAGAGAGCTCTCAACCGAGGTGTCACAGCTTGCCAGTCCATTGGCTCCTAGACAACTGGTGACAGAATTCATTTTTAGCCTCTTACTACCCAGGTAAGACAATCCCTAAATACGAGTAAGGAAATAAAAATGAATCCATAAAATGATATAAGAAAACATTTCAAAGAAATTAGAGAAGAATAAAAAAAGAAGTTAAACAGTTTAAAAACAACAATAGCACACTTTTTTTATATAAAAAAGTTAATAAAGGGAATTTAAAAATAGAGTGCTAAAAACAAATCATCAATTTGGAAAATCAAATGTCAGAATCCTCACAATACAGAGCAATGACAGCGTAAGGGGTTGAATTACCCTATTAAACGATAAATGCCAGGTTAGATTAAGAAACCAAATCCAGCCATGTGCTTTTTATAAGGAACAAAACAAAATAAAATCACATAGGCTAACAATAATGACATGACTAAGAATGTTCTAAACAAATGATAATTTTAAAAATCAGATAAAGTAAGATATAACACTACAAGTATTAAATGAGGCCCCAAACAAGTATATTTATAAGGATAAAGACTAGATTAGAGGCTTCTAGTTTCAGATGTAAAGACTTGGAAGTTGTCACTCCTATCCTTACAAGAGAAAGCTAGACAAACCGGAAACCAATGATTTTTCTTAGACCTATCAGAGAACTAAGTCTATAGTGCTAACGTCGGCCCTGGAGTTTGGAGAGACGGGAAATTCCAGAGTCTCATGGCCAAAATCTGCTCACATAGTACAGAGGCCACTGGAGCTGTAAACTGGTAGGAATCTTAACTGGTAATTTTGACAAATTACTGGAGGCTGAGTGTGGACTAGCATGAGAATGAGATACTCCTGGGGGCTGAAGTCCTAGGGGGCTTCATACTTCATGGACTTTACCCTGAGGAAACCAAACAGGTTGTCACAGTGAAGACTGAAGAGAGCAAGGAAGGAAGAGTAATCCTTGTGATGTATGCCCAGAGCCTTCTCTGTAATGATGACCTACTCTCCAGGGGCAAAGACTTCATCAGAGCCTTGTCCTAGAGCTCTGGGGAAAACTGTTCTGCTCCCTCCAAACCCGCCGGCCTTCCTCTCTACCTATGGAGGGAACCTGTACAAAAAAACAAAAACAAAAACAAAAACAAAACACTTGTGAAAAGTCATAGGCCAGATACACAGGCCCCAGTGAAAGACTGATTGGAAGATTATAGAATAACCTCCCCCATCCATACCGCCACACCCGAAAGCCTCCTGGGTAAGAATGGTGTGTTACAACTGAAAGAAACAGAATTTTCCTGAAAAGTACTTTAAAATTCTTTTTTTTTTTTTAAGTTTACTTATTAATCTTGAGAGAGAGAGAAGAATGAGCAGGGGAAGGACACAGAGAGAAAGAATCACAAGCAGGCTGTGTGCTTAGCACAGAGCCCGAGGCGGGGCCCAAACTCACAAACTATGAGATCATGACCTGAGCTGAAATCAAGAGTTGGGCACTTAAACTGACTGAGCCACCCAGTTACCCCTCCCTGAAAACTACTTTAAAAAACCCAAGGTTAAGAAACATTGATGGTTTTGGTACCTATAACTAAGCAAACAGTAAGTGAAGCCCAACTGTTAACCAGATTAACATAAAACTTCACACTAAACGCCTATTTACATCAGTTCCTATTACCCAATAAAACACGTATAGCTTTCATCAAAAATAAACGAACAAACAAACAAGACAAAATAAAAAGCAAGAACAAAACAATATAAAGAGATAAAGCAAGCATCAGAAACCAGTCTTAGATACAGGTGCTTGAATTGTCAAACAGGGAATTTAAAACAGCTATGATGAATACGATAAGGACTCTAATGGGAAAAGTAGAAATATGCAATAATAGATGGGTAACAAAAGCAGACATGAAAATTCTGTCTGGGGGGATGGACAAAATGGGTGAAGGAGTATGGGAAGTACAGTCTTCCAGTTATGGAATAAGTCACAAGGATGAAAGGTACAACGCAGGGAATAAGGGAATAAAGTCAGTGGTATTATAATAGCATTTTATGATAACAGATGGTAGCTACACTTGTGAGCACAGCATAACATACCGACTCATCAAATTATTATGTTGTACACCTAAAACTAATGTCATATTGTGTATCGACTATACTTCAGTAAAAAAAAAAAAAAAAAATTGAAACAAAACATAAGATTAACAGAAATGAGGAATGCGTTTGATGACCTCATTAGAAGACTGGCCACAACAAAGGAAGAAATAACTTACCTAAAGAAATTATAACAATCACAAACTTTCATTCTGTAGCTAAGACAACAACAAAAACTTCTCCAAAACAAAAATTTCTCCAAAATTTCTCCAAAAAAAAAAAAAAGAAAAAAGAAAAAAGAAAAGAGAAAGAAGAAGAAGAAGAGAGAGAGAAGACTACTTGATCATATACTTACAGGTTTATTTTTAGGGTTTCTGTTCTGTTCCATAGATCTATGTGTTTATTTTTGTACCAGTGCCATACGGTTTTGATTACTACAGCTTAGTAATATAACATGAGGTCTGGAATTGTGATAAATCCAGTTCTGTTTTCCTTTTTTAAGATTGCTTTCGGGGGCGCCTGGGTGGCGCAGTCGGTTAAGCGTCCGACTTCAGCCAGGTCATGATCTCGCGGTCCTTGAGTTCGAGCCCCGCGTCAGGCTCTGGGCTGATGGCTCAGAGCCTGGAGCCTGTTTCCGATTCTGTGTCTCCCTCTCTCTCTGCCCCTCCCCCGTTCATGCTCTGTCTCTCTCTGTCCCAAAAATAAATAAACGTTGAAAAAAAAAAATTTAAAAGATTGCTTTCGGTATTTGGGGTCTTTTGCGGTTCCATACAAATTTTAGGATTGTTTGTTCTCGTTCTGTGAAAAATACTGTTGGTATTTTAATAGACATTGCATTACATCTGTAGATTGCTTTGGGTAGTATACACATTTTTAACAATACTTGTTTTTCTAATCCATGAGCATAGAATGTCTTTTCATTTCTTTGTGTCACCTCGAATTCCTTTCATCAGTGTTTTATAGTTTTCAGAGACTACTGGTCTTCACCTCTTTGGTTAAGTTTATTCCTAAGTATTTTATTTTTAGAGTAATTGTAAATGGGATTGTTTTCTTAATTTCCCTTTTTGCTGCTTCATCATTGGTATATGGAAATGCAGCAAATTTCTGTATATTAACTTTGCATGCCATGACCTTATTGAATTCATTTATTTGTTCTAGTAGTTTTTTGGTAGAGTCTTTAGGTGGGCCAAAATCTTTTGAGTAGGGTCAAAGCACAAATAGTCTGGGGGCTCTGCAGGAACACCAGCAACTTGCTACAGTAATGGACTTTTGCTCAGTGATCACCTCAGCAACCAATTCTATTTAGCCAAGGTTAGTTTTCTGCCACCAATATCAGTCACAGTTATTTGTAAACAACATATACAGCATTCCGTTTTGTCTTTAAAAACCCCTAACTTTGTTCCTTAGTAGGACACAATTTGGGTTGTTACCTGAATCTGTGCTCTCAAATTGCGATACTATGACCCCAAATAAATGCTTTTGTTTAAAAAATAATAATAGGGGCGCCTGGGTGGTGCAGTCGGTTAAGCATCCGACTTCAGCCAGGTCACGATCTCGCGGTCCGTGAGTTCGAGCCCCGCGTCGGGCTCTGGGCTGATGGCTCAGAGCCTGGAGCCTGTTTCCGATTCTGTGTCTCCCTCTCTCTCTGCCCCTCCCCCATTCATGCTCTGTCTCTCTCTGTCCCCCCAAAAATAAATAAACGTTGAAAAAAAAATTTAAAAAAAAAAATAAATAAATAATAATAAAGGGAAGTGGGGGGGGAGGCAAATGGATGATGGGTATTAAGGAGGGCACTTGATGGGATGAGCACTGGGGGTTGTATGTAAGTGGTAAATCACTGAGTTCTACTCCAGAAACCAACTTGAATTTGTTTTTAATTTTTTTAATTAAAAAGTAGTAATTTAAATTTTTTAAATGAAAAGAAAGTACATGATTCTATAATCATGGGGGAAGATTTTTAACATGACTTTCTCAAAAATTATCGGATCACATGGCAAAAACCCTGAAAGATACGGAATTTGTTTGCATTTTTTGCTTCTTCTGTTTCTTTTATTAATAAATACATGATTCTTTTTTTACCTGAATTGGTCTGAACTGGTGACTAAAATGTAGAGTAACTAAAACCACCCTTAATTTTGTCTTGCTGTTGTCAGTTTTCCTCTCCTTTCCCTATTCCTATCTCTCTCTGGTTTGGGACCACAAAATGCTGAAGATAAAAATCTGAATGACACAATTAACATGACTGATCTACACAGAATTTTATAACCAGAAAAAAAAAAAAAGACAAAAACCTTGTAATTTATGCATGATCTTTTCCAAAGCCCAACTTCTTTGCCCCTGCAATAGTAGATAATGACTATTTATAAAGCTGCAGTAAATCACTCAACTAATTTCAGGGTGGGAAAATCTATATCAGCTTAATTTTCAAGCTACAATACAATAAACTAAAAATTAAGTATAAATGACTAGAAACATACATACACATAAAGGCTTTCACTTCCAAAATGAAAAAAACACATTTCAAAATACAACTTGAGTTAAAGAGAAAATCAAAACTGAAAATATAATTTTTCAAAATTAATGAAGAAGCTCTGTATTTCAGAAGTAACGGATTTTAGACCAAAGCAGTACCAAGAAGAAAATTTATGAATGTATTTATTAGAACCCAAGAATATTTTATTTATTTATTTATTTTTTTTTTTTTCAACATTTTTTATTTATTTTTGGGACAGAGAGAGACAGAGCATGAACGGGGGAGGGGCAGAGAGAGAGGGAGACACAGAATCGGAAACAGTAACCCAAGAATATTTTAAATAAATCAATTAAGCATTCAATCCAAGAAGTTGCATAAAAAGAACAGTTATTTTCTTTTAAATATAAAAGAAAACATAAAAGCGAAAGCAAAAATTAATGAAAATAACAAATTATATCAATTAAAGTAAAATAACTTCTGGCAAAGTCTTATTTAGTATCAAAACAAAAGATATTAGAAACATCTACATATTGGGGCACCTGGATGGCTCAGCTGGTTAAGTGGCCGACTTCGGCTCAGGTCTTGATCTCATGGTTCGTGACTTCGAGCCCCGCTTAGGGCTATGTGCCAACAGCTCAGAGCCTGAAGCCTGCTTCAGATTCTGTTTCCCTCTCTCTCTGCCCCTCCCCCACTCGTGCTCTGTGTCTCTTGAAAATGAATGTTAAAAAAAAAAAGAAACATCTACATACAATTACTAATGAGAAAAGAAACATAAAACAAAACAAAAAAAAGAGGATGAATTTAGATGCCATTGATAATATTCAAGGATATAAATAACCAAAATTGACTCAGGAAGACATAAAAAACACAAAGACCAATACACACAGAATATATTGAAAAGCATATTGGATTTTCTATTGCAAAAGTTGACAAACTTTTTCCTCTAAAAGGCCAGATAGTGAATATTTGAGTCTTTACCAGCAATATTGTCTCTGTTGAACATACTCAACTCTGCCATTGCAGCATGAAAGCAGTCATAGAAAATTCCGGGGAGTGGCTGTGTTTGAAAAAAGCATGTGGCAGGATGGAATTGCCCCTGTGGCCCCTGTCTAAAGTCAACTCAAATCACTGCTACTCTTTTCTTAGGTCTCCTCTATATTTTAGAGGAGAAGCTTGAAATTATCTTTTCCCAAATCCACTTACAGTATGGTTCCAGGTTAGAGTCTATACACAACAGAAATTCACATGAGATACAAACAGTGGAAGGGTAGGGGAAAGCCAACAGTGCTCAGCATCAACTTCAGATAGTCCATCAGTGCTTGTAACTAGGTGGGTTACATTTGCCAAATTCTGGGACTTGGTTAGCAAACCTGTTTGACTCTCCCGTTAAGAGAGTCTCTTAATTGACTCTCTCTCCATTTCCATTTCACCCTCCATTTTCCATGCTTTATTTTCTTTATTTATGTAGAACTTGGGGAAAAAAGAATGGTGACATTTGGGGAGAGAGCCTCAAGATACCACAAGTTTTTTGAAGCTATTGTTACAAATAATACGTATTATAAGAAAAACAAAAAGTTCAGGTGTAAAACTTGAAAAAAAGAAAAGGAACATGTACATCAAGGAGACTTTAAAACTCTACTGAAGAATGTACAGAAAGACCAAAATAAGTGAAGAATGAGACCATACTCCTAAATAGGAATTTTTCAATACTATAAAGATGATGACACTTTCCAAATTAATTTGTAAAGTCAATGAAATCCTCAAGAAAACCCAAGCA
This sequence comes from Prionailurus viverrinus, assembly GCF_022837055.1. Lineage (NCBI taxonomy): Eukaryota > Metazoa > Chordata > Mammalia > Carnivora > Felidae > Prionailurus > Prionailurus viverrinus. The sequence continues at coordinate 70,958,323 of NC_062564.1, forward strand.
AGTCTGGAAGCCCAGAGGTTATTCTCTTAACAGTTAGGTCCTAATCCATATGGAGTTTACGTAGGTGCTGGCGTGAAAATTAGTCTAACTTAATTTTTTTACCCCAGTATTTATTTGATTGCTCAAAGCTCATTTGTTGATTAGTCCATCTCTTCCATGCTATTTTGGATTTGTGAAACTATTTCTGGGCTCTCTATCCTGTTGCATTAAACTTTTTATCTACAATTCAGTGGTTTTGAACAGGATGCTTCTTTTCAAAAGGCATATAATTATCCACTGAAGAGGGCATGGCCTTGCTAGAAACCCTAAGGGTCTATGTTATGATTCTTTCATTGAGACTTTCCATAAACTTCTCATAGCATCTTTTACCACTGATACATTAAATACCATACAGTCCATCAATTTTAATAACCTAGAGTTTGTCTCGAGGCCAGACTCTAGAACCTTTTTCTGCTCAGTGCCCTACTCAAAGTTGACCAACTCGTGTTACTTGACACAAAAGTCAGGGCAATATTCCTAGATATGCCACATGGTACCGCCATAACACAAATGAGCCTACTTAGCAATGTCCTTTCTTCCTAGTGGTACAAAACGCAATAATCCATCCTTTACTTTGGAGAATAAAGGACCTCTGGACCCTTAAAAGTTTTACTGATGTAATGGGTCTCCGAATCCTTGCATTTTTTATTTCCCACCCTTTGGAATATATGGGTCTTATTCAGGCCTCTAATCCAATAGCCACTTCTGGCTCATTCAGTCCGATTAGCATAAAGGCATCAATCTAATAGACCAATGATGTCCTGTGGGCTATTCAACGGCACAAATCCCCTTGGACTATTTCATGGCACAGTGTAAGAGAGTTAGCATAGCCCTGGGACAAAACTCTAAATGTCTATACATGCTTCCTCTATTCCAAATAAATTCTGTTTATGATCCTCTTTTCTGATAAGAGTGGAAAAGAACACATTCCTTAAATCAGGGGCTATATACCACGCACCTGCTACTCTACGCTAGCAGAGATAACCACATCTGGCCCAGCAACTACAATTTGGGCTACCACTTGGTTGATTTTGCAGTAGTCCAGCCATCCTCCAGTGAAGCAACAGATGATCCATCTCTGAAGTCGCATATCAGCTTCTGCTTTTTAGAACATTCCTGGCACTAACTGCTGCTCTTTGGCTTCTCTATTAAAAAGATAAAGGTTAGCTTGCCAGACATTCGTTAAGGAGTGCTCTTGGGAACGCAGAACTGTAAAAGAGGTAGAAGGGAAAGAAGGTTGGACAGAGAGAGAAGTTAATCTGTAATGCTGCCCCAACAAGAGCCTCTGTGGATTCCGTGCAGACGTCTGGAGCTGGGATGGCCTCTCAGAGTTTCTTGAGTTAAGGAGAGGGTTCTGGCCTTAATACAATGGTGCTGATCAGTCACTGGATGCAGGCTAACCCTGGAAATAAGTGCACCCCTTGAGTGAGAGTTTTCTTTAGCCAAGGCAGTCCCCATAAAGGGTTGACAGTTGAGAACTATCTTACCAGCAGCTGAAATAATAAGTCCTTTATTTATTAAGGAAAATATGGGCAGATCACTCACCACAATCAGATGACAGCGTATGGGGGCTATTTCTGTGCTTTCTATTCTATTCCTTTATTCAACTTCTCCATCCTTACACAAATATCATGTTGTTTTAATCATGGTAGTTTTATAACAGATCTTGATAGTTGGTAATGCCTAGCAACTTTTCTTCAATATTGCTATTGCTAATTTTTTCCATATACATTTTAGAATAAGCTTATCACTTTTGATTTAAAAAAAAAATCTACCGGGATTTCAGTTAGGATTGCACTGAATGTAAACATACTTGGGAAAATATTGGTATCTTTACAATACTGAGCCTTCCAATAAACAGAAATTATTCCTCCTCTTTCTTCAAACTTAATAAAAATTTCCATTTCCAGTGCAGAAGCCTTGAACATCTTTTGATACATTTATTCCTAGACATTTAATGTTGTTAATGTGTTATAATGATACAATTATTTTCTGTTTTATTTTGTTGTTTTATTGCTAGAATGCACACAATTTGTGTAGATTGGACACATATCCAATACCCTTGCTAAATTCAGTTATTAGTAATAATTGTTTTTAAGCTTTTTATATTTCCTAGATACAAATTATTATGTCTACGAATAACGATCACTTTATTTCTTCTTTTTTCATTATTATGTCCTTTGTTCTTGCCTTGTTTCCGGACTGAACTTCTAGTACAACACTGAGTGAAATAGTGATACTTGACATCTTTGTCTCCTTCCGAATTTCAAAGGAAATTTTTTTGATGTTTCCTCATTGTGTAAGATGTTTGCTCTAGGTTTTTTATAGCTATTCTTATAGATTACTTATAGATTAAGATATTTCCCTACTATCCTAGTTTTCTTGGAATTTCTACTATGAGTAAGTGTTAAATTTTGTCAAATGATTTTTATAAATCTATCAAAACAATGATGTGATTTCCCCCCCTTCCTGCCTCTGTGTGTGTGTGTGTGTGTGTGTGTGTGTGTGTGTGTGTGTGGTAAATTATGATGATTGATTTTTTTAAATTTTTTTAATGCTTATTTATTTTTTGAGAGAGAGATTGACAGAGTGTGAGCAGAGGAGGGGCAGAGAGAAAGAGGAAGACACAGAATCTGAAGCAGGCTCCAGGTTCTAAGTTGTCAGCACAGAGCCCGACATGGGGCTCAAACCCACAAACCGTGAGATCATGACCTGAGCTGAAGTCGGGTGCTCAACTGACTGAGTCACCCAGGTGCCCCGAAGATTGATTTTTTTTAATGTGAAACTAAATTTACATATGGAAAACCCCACTTGGTATTGGTGTATGTGTGCATAAATATACATACAGTTGACCCATGAATAATGCAAGGATTAGCAGCACTACCGCCCGTCCCTATGGCAGTCAAAAATCTACATATAACTTTGACTCCCCTAAAACTTAACTACTAATAGCCTACTATTGATGGGAAGCCTTACCAATAACATAAACAGTCAGTGAACTGTTTTTTTCACTGTATTTTGTATGTTATATGTATTATACACTCTATTCTTACAATAAAGATGTACTGTGTTCATTGAAAAACATCTGCGCATAAGTAGACCCGTGTAGTTCAAACCCTGTGCGGTTTTTCAGGGGTTGACTGTACTAAATCCTAATTGCTAATATTTTGTTAAAGATTTTTGCACCCATGTTTACAGTCGGTCTGTAATGTTTTTGTCTTGTAATTTCTTTGCCAGGTTTGAATCAGAGGGTGGATGCTATTCATATAAGGAGCTATGACTTCCACCTTTTTTTACAGTTCCTGGAAGAATTTATGTTGGGATGGTATTATTTCTTATTTCTTCTTTTTTTTAAGTTTATTTATTTATTTTGATAGAGAGAGAGAGAGAGATCACACGAACAAGGGAGGGGCAGAGAGAGAGGGAAAGAGAGAATCTCAAGCAGGCTCCATGCTGTCAGTGCAGACCCCAGTGCAAGGCTTGATCTCACCAACCATGAGATAATGACCTGAGCCGATGTCAAGAGTTGGATGCTTAACTGACTAAGCCACCAGGTGTCCCTCGTTTCTTCTTAAGTTTGTAAAGATACACCAGTGGAACTTTCTGGGCCTGGAGTTTTTACTGTGAGAATAATTTTTAAAGTTTATTTATTTATTTATTTATTTATTTATTTATTTATTTATTTTTGAGGGGCCCCTGGGTGGTGCAGTCGGTTAAGCATCCAACTTCGGCTCAGATCATGATCTCACGGTCGGTGAGTGCAAGTCCCGCGTAGGGCTCTGTGCTGACAGCTCAGAGCCTGGAGCCTGCTTCGGATTCTGTGTCTCCCTCTCTCTCTCTGCTCCTCCCCCACTCATGCTCTGTCTCTCTCTCTCCCCTTCAAAAATAAATAAAAACATTTAAAATTTTTTTAATATTTATTTATTTTTGAGAGAGAGAGCACACGAGTGACGTAGGGGCAGAGAGAGGAGATCGAATCCAAAGCAGGCTCCAGGCTCTGAGCTGTCAGCACAGATCCCTACGTGGGGCTCGAACTCATAAACTGCAAGATCATGACCTGAGCTAAAGTCTGTCACTTAATCAACTGAGCCACCCATGCACCCCTTGAGAAGAATTTTTTTTAATAATGTATTCAATTTTAACTTTTAGATTATTAAAGAATGATATTCAGTCCCTGTTCATTAAATGTATATTATCTACCAAGTTATGTATAGAATGCATGTTATGCACCATTGTGATAGAGGTTGCCTTTACAATGGTGATCCTGTGAGCCTAGAGTGAGACGTGCTGAAGCTACCAAGGTGAGATGGGTGGCCTGCTCTTGTGGAATATATATTCTAAAGGGGGAGACAGACTTTCGTCAATAAACAGCAATGCATATAGGATTTCAATTTTAATGATTTCTAAGTAGAGGGTTCATGGTGCCATGAGCGTTGGTCATGGAAAATCTCATGTAGGCATACTAAAAAGATTTTCATGAGGAAACAGTATTTGTATATAACTAAGTGTTTTCTTCTTATCTTTATAGCTTTTAATTATTTCTTTCATCTTTAAAAACATTCTTTTCATGTAGCTGCTTTGCTATATAGGTACTTATCCAAGGTGGGCTAGAAACGCAGCCATATCTCTATTACAGGCTGAAATATCCATATCACAAGGAGAATCGAGTTCTCCTTTGTGAGCTTCCACCTCTCCCGAAGTTAAATGGGAACGTGGAGTTTCTCTTCATTCTCCTGCTGCCATTGCTTCTCCCTGCCACATGGTGTCTCTGTTGACAACCCGTCCTCCACAATCAGCTAGGTGAGTCCATAAATCTTTGAGGGATTCTCCTCTATTCTCTGAGAATTATATGGAACAAGGACCTACACTGTTTTGATCGATATAGTCAAGGTGCGTATGCTTATTTCTCTCAGTCATATTCAGACCTTACCCAGATTCTGGGAGTGCTCTTCCAAAATTTTTTCAAGAAATGTCTGTGCAGTTCTGAACATGCCCAGAGCCTTGCTTTTATACTTCTCAAAACTCAAAGGGCCTCATATGCCCTTTCTTCTCAGTTTATTTATATACCCACTTGAGGATTGTTAGACTAAATGTCCTGGGCCAACACCATCCAAAACACAACAGATGGCTTTATACCCCATTTCCTAGACAAAGGAGGCTGCTCTGTTTGCTTAGAAAGAGGATCCACCTTCAGGTCTGAAAGGAAATTTGTCTTCCTAAGGATTACCAAGGTAACTTTCTAGTATTTCTCTCACTAGATTCAAAGAAATGGAAAAACAAACAAACACAAGCTTAATTGGGGGGGGGTATATACTATATATATACTATATATATACTACATATATACTATAATATATAGTATATAATGAAATATACACTACCATATATATATATATATATATATATATATATATAATAAAATGCTCTTTAATTACATACTTTTCTTTTGTTCTAGCTAATATTCATATCAAGAAAAAAATAACAGAATGTTGTGAAAATACCTCATGTATCTAATTATAATAATCAGACTGCCCTGTGGGCTTTCCTTGTCTATTATGAGCAACACCATTCTTTAAACCTTTCCTTGGGTTACTATTTTCTATCCCTTTATTCATTTTCCTCATTCTTCACTGATCTTTTCCAGTTTGTCCACATCTTTTAAAAAGTGCGGTAACCAAAAAGTAGCCACAATATCCTAATAAAGAGCTCATGAATGCATAATATAGCAGAAAGATTACTTCCAAATGTCCCATGAATTATTCCTTTTAATAAATTCCAGAATCATAATAGCTTGGGTTCAGCATCAAGACTCCAGATTTTTCTTTTATATTTTTGTCTGGTCAATCCTTTATTTTATTTTATTTTTAGTTCTACTGAATTTTATTGTGCTTTAGAAACCAATATTTTTGCTCTTGTCACTTTGATTCTTATTTTAACATTTCAGAAAAATGGCAAGATTTCTGAATGCTAAGTTATTCCACATCTCAGCCCTTTTATATATGCTAGATTGATTATTTAGCAGTTTCTATTTATTGATTTTTAAAATAACTACTTTGAACTCCTCCCAATATCATAACATTTATGAAGAAAAGTAAAATTTGGACAATAACTAACAATGTCTTTCTGATTCTGGGCATATCTGATTGTATTTTTTCCAATTTTAGCAACGATGCAACAATTTTATACAAAACAAAGGCCCATGCCTATTACACTTCTTTCAACAAAGTGCTATTACTAAACAGAATCTTTTCTTTTAGCTTTGCATACCAAGGCATCTGTGTATCTGAAAGCAGATAGGTGGATGAAATAATTTCTTCATATTTTTATAGACCCCATTAATTTACATAAGGTCACTTCTATGGCATATCATCACAGTGTTCCCCAAAACAACAAAATTTATTGTATTGTTCTCCTATAAGTCACTGAATCAAATAGTCTCTAATATGTGAATCTTGAAATAATATTCAATATCATTAAAATAAACCCCATAATGACGAATATGAGGTTCAGGCAATTTAAGAGATGTGTCCAAAATCAACTACTTGGTGTTCAGAATTGGATTAAAAACCAGCTTTTCTGACACAAAATCTAAGGTTCTTTCCTCTCCATAGCACCATATTCTTAATTTGCCATTTCAATAACTTTTAATGACATATAGCATTAAATATGACTAATATGTAGAAGTTGTAAGTCTATGAACTCAGGACGAACTTAAGTATCAAAGAGTTGTAGCTTTATAGCAGAAAACGATTTTATGAGTATCGGTTAGTTTGTTGTAAACATTATTTGTCATTAGAGTAAACGAACTTTGATACATATATTCAAAGAATGTAATAACTAAACATTGTCAGTTACTGCTTTCAAGTTGTGGGTTTTGATCCACTGTATCTCAGTTCCAAATCTATCCTTCTTTGCTTGCTGTGCCTGTCACCATCATGCCAGCAGTGGCAGATGGTTTTGGCCATCAGCCTCTATGGCTTCCCTCTTCTGCTCAGAGCACTCTAGTCAGAGGTCTGCCCCCAGTTTCTGGTTACCCGGCTCTCTTCCCTTTACTCCCCAGACCTGGGATGGTGGCTACCTCCTGCTCTAAGTCTTTCTTCCCTTTTCTCCTAAACTAGCTACACCAGGGTAGCAAAATCCCTTTATTAAATCCTCCTATTTAAAAATTTCTAGGGGAACCTGGGTGGCTCAGTTTAAGCATCTGCTTCTTGATTTTGTCTCAGGTCATGATCTCATGGTTCATGGGATTCAAGCCCCACATAGGGCTCTGAGCTGACAGAGTGGATCCCACTTGGGATTCCTCTCTCTCTGCCCCTCCCCTGTTCTCTCTCTCTCTCTCTCCTCCACCTCTCTCTCTCTGTCTCTCAAAATAAATAAATAAACTTAAAAAAAAAGTTTCTGACCCCTGGCACATAGGGTTACCCACATCCAGAAGACATGATGTTTTTTTCTCAATATTATTAAGAATTTTGTACTTTCAGGGGCGCCTGGGTGGCGCAGTCGGTTAAACGTCCGACTTCAGCCAGGTCACGATCTCGCAGTCTGTGAGTTCGAGCCCCGCGTTGGGCTCTGGGCTGATGGCTCAGAGCCTGGAGCCTGTTTCCGATTCTGTGTCTCCCTCTCTCTCTGCCCCTCCCCCGTTCATGCTCTGTCTCTCTCTGTCCCAAAAATAAAAATAAACTTTGAAAAAAAAAAAAATTAAGAGTTTTGTACTTTTAAATTCTGAATTCTCTAACATTGTATCAGAATAAGAAAGAGAGAAAATTGGAAGACTTAATGTCTAAATGGCTACCTTCCTTGGAATAAACCTCGCTACAAATAACTAATCATGAAAAATAACACATCTTACGGCAGAATTAGATTCTAAAGTCAATGTTCAAAAAACAAAATAAGGTCCAATCAAATTATCCTTGACAATCTCTTAATGGTTCATGAGTATATCAAATGTAGCTCTATGTAAAGTACTAAATTTAAAATATGTATATAAAATGTGTATAAACTTATGAAAATTTATAAAAATTCATATACATTTTATATGATATAAATTATATTATAAAATATATTACAATGTATAGATATGTAATATTTATATAATATAAAATTTATGTAATACACATAATTATATATAATTAAATATATACATATTATTATAACAATATATAATGTGTAATATATATATATTTTAAATATTATCAATGCAAAATATAATTCAAATGATTGCTTTTGTTTTTAAACATTTATGGTTGAAATTTTGAAGTTTATATTTAAACATAATGCAACTAAGTCAGATATTAATGGAATTGTGAGAGAATGTAAAAATTAAAATATTATTATGTGTCCTAGGCTATAGTTTTGGAATCCAAGAAGTATAAGTTAGCTAGCCAACCTTTAGTTGTCTGTAAATATGACCCTTTAAAAATACTTATGTACGAATGGAAGTACTTCTGCTAATTAAAAATGATTTAATATACTTCCTACAGCACATGCATTTTGTAAGAGTTCCTAGGAAGAGTTAATAACTAGAGTGAATAAATGCTTATAATTTTTCATTAATTTACAAACAGGATGTAATATTACTCTGGAAATACTCATAAAAATCTTTCTGCTTTTAAAACCATTGTTTTAAATTTTTTGCAGAAGGTAGTTATCGTATTGATGCATTTTATCACAAGGATTCACAGAATGTTGGATATTTTAAATGCAAGTTTTTATAGATAGGAATCTTTTTATATAATCTTAAGTTTGATGATTAATCTTTTTCAATCTAGTTAACTTTTATTCGGGTAGATTTTTGTGATTCATGGAAATGTAATTTTATTGATAATTTTTATATAGACCATTTTATTTTTTCTTAGAATTCATATCACGATCAGTTCTGCTCCCCATGTCTTTATTCAATTAAGTTATTCTCTATGCATTTATTTATGCATGTTATTCTGTACAATTTTAGAAAAACTATTTTTTCAAACTATCAGTGTAAAGAATTATGACAAATGGCTAACTTGTTTAATTGACATATAAAAGTATAAATTTATAATTTTCAATTACTAAAATTGAAAATTTTATTTATTTTTATTTGTTTATTTTTATTTTATTTATTTATTTTTATTTATTTTTATTTATTATTTATTATTTATTTATTATTTATTTTTATTCCAGTATCAGGTCTACCATAATACTTTTCACTGGTAAAACAGCAGTGAGTATTCTATTGTATTCCAGAAGCATGTGAACTATAATCGAGCTGCTGTCTTGACAGTAAAGTGTGACAGTACAGTGGGTATTTGCAAGAATTATCAGCAGATTATTCAGACCAAAAATTATTTTCTCACAAATATCCAACATAGAAAAAAAAAGAGTGCTTATTCGAATCGTCCGTATTGGTAAGTGAAAAGTCTGCTGCTTTGTGTACTTTGCTTGGTACAACCTTTGAGTCAAAACTCCATCTGCTTAACTAATAAGCTTAGTCTTTACAATTTAACAAGCTTCAGACTTTAAATACAGGGTTCCTGATTGAATTAGGAAACTCTAGTGCAACGAACAGTCTCCCTGTTTATAGTCCTGGGCAAAATGAGACATAAAGTTTGAGCCTGTTCCCTCACCTTCCCTTACCAATACCATGCTCTCCATCCAGATCATCCCAGAGTACTGGGCAGCTTATACTGTCCTCTTAGTAACTTGGCTAAGCCTGTCCTCCATAGGTAGTGCTCTAGGCTCTAGTTTTACCCTCTGTCCCATATAGTCCCAGTCACATTCCTTAAAACTCATGTAACCTGTCACAGCTGGAGGTAAAACATCTGATAAAAGTATTCATACAGTAGAATGTAAATGAAAACTACCCCCAGGACTTTGCAACATAAAGACTGATGTTTGGAGAAGATATGAGTTGGGATAAAGTAATAGATTCCTAATGGTGAAATTTTAGTCAATGCACCATGCCAACTGGGAACCAATGTAGGGAAGGGGCTGTTGAGTTCTTATCTCATATATATATATATATATATATATATATATATGTTTTTTTAATACCCTGTCTTTCAGCTTTAGAAAGTAGTATCAAATATAGCAAGAGGGAAAAGATCTCGGTGAGAGTGAGAGGAAAGGTCTCCATGAAGCTCTACAAGCTTAGGAGTTTGACATTTTTTATTTCACTCCAAATGATTTCTTTAATAATTCAGGTATACAAATTGGAATCTTGGAACTGAGGAAGCGGAGCCAGAAGAAAAATAAATTTAATCTCACTTCAAAGAAAGACATGGACCATAGTCTTCATCACAAAATAATGTGATTATTTTTTATTTGGCCACCACAAAGTATATTGTATTTTTAAGCAGTTAAAGATGGACTTTTGGCATGATTTTATAAAACTTGAGCCAGATTAGCTTATTTTATTTGGATCCCTGGTTTATCTCAAGAGTTGGAATTCAGGGCCGGCCCATTTGTGAAACTTTCTAATTATCTTCAGAGCCTGAACTAAGCCCTATACATCTTTATGAGAACTGTTTATCTTAGAATCTTGGCTTGTTGTAAAGAAATGAATACTCATCTTCAAGAACAAATATGTAGAACATAATTATATTCAAATGATCTACCTAAAGCTCAGCAATAATTCTTGCATTTGACATGTTAATCAATTCCATTGTCATAAAACAATTTACTATTAATGTAAAAGGTGATGAGATATTATGCAATATACGTGAAGTGAGATTTTCTCCATTTTAAAGGAGGCTACACATGAGTGGTTCTGCAACTCTGAGAACTGAATTATTTTTTTTAATTTTATAATAATAGTAAATATCTTTGGGTTGGTATATATACTGTTGGATAGATTAATCTTTACCTTCATTTTTAAAATTGGCCTAACCCCATTCCAGTTTGCAGTTACAAGTATGGATTTCTAGTTCCACTCTCAGAGAGCTGCCTTTATTAGGGGCTGGTCCTGTTATGCAGACCAAACTATTTTCATGACTCAAACAAGTGGAACATCATCATTACCATCACTTGGCCTGTGATTTTCTTCTGCTGGCGTTCCTTTTTTTCTGAGGGTCTCAATAAAATAAGGAGGCCTTCTGAATTTAAAAGCTGTGTGGGTTCAAACCATAAGAGCAAATGGTTAACTTGTGAATTAAACCAGACAACTTGGAAAATCACAAACACATCATAATCACCCTTAGTTATAAAATAATTGTAAAATAGTTTGTTGTTCAGGCATTGAATTAAAAAATAGTGCAGATAAAGTATTGACCTCTACATCTCAAAAATTAGGCACACTTAAAAAAATGTTAATGTTTATTTATTTTTGAGAGAGAGAGAGAGAGAGAGAGAGAGAAACAGGACAAGAGGGGGAAAGGGGCAGAGAGAGATGGAGACACAGAATCTGAAGTAGGCCCCAGGCTCTGAGCTGTCAGCACAAAGCCCAGTGCGGGGCTTGAACTCGTGAACTATGAGATCATGACCTGAGCTGAAGCTGGATGCTTAACCAACTGAGCCACCTAGGTGCCCCAAAAATCAGGCACATTTCAATATGATGTATCTTCCAGGAAGTTAGTATTTAAAGGCAGACAAAAAATGATCTCTTGGCAGCACTGATGTGTCCTCGTATGAAACCCTAGGTATCTTGCAAAAAGTGCAAATTATGATTCGGTAGGTCTGGGATAGAGCCCAGGAACCTGCTTTCCTTCTTTTTAATGTTTATTTATTTTTGAGAGAGAGAGAGAGAGACAGTGGGGGAGGGGCAGAGAGAAGGAGAGAGAGAATCCCAAGCAGGCTCTGCGCAGAGCCCAACTCGGAGCTCAGTCTCATGAACGGTGAGATCATGATCTGAGCCGAAAGAGTTGGTTGCTCAACCGACTGAGCCTCCCGGGTGCAAAAATGAATCTGCTTTTCTAATAAACTCTCACATGACAGCAATGTCAGGTCCATGGAACACACTTTGAGGATGAGGCTGTAGAACACTGTTACCAATAGAACTTTCTGCAATGATGAAAATATTCTATTATCTGCGCTTTCCATCATAAAAGACACAAGCCATTAATGACAAGCAAGCACTCAAAATGGGATGAGTGAAATTGAATTGCTAATTTAAATAGAAGTTGCCACATATGTCCAGTGACCATCTTGGTGAATGTTGCTCTAGACCGCCTAACCATTATGAATACAATATTCCTGGGTGTCTAACTTAGTGTCTGAAAGCTGAATAAAGCCAACTTGACAAATACATACGCGATGTCTTGTAAAATCAGCTTCTCTAATAAAACTTGAAACAAATGGACATTTAAGTACACTCGTTCAGAATGAAGTGCATGTGCATTATCGACAGGGATGCCATTGCCCCTAACATGATGAAAATTGGTTCTCGTGTGGGGCCTGGGGGTGCAAAGATAGCATTTAGGCATGATGATGGTTGGTGCAGCCCAAAGCTCAAATTTACCTGACAGAATCTTATTCCTTAGTATTTAGTGTCTCTTGTTAGGAAGAATTTATATTTAATTTATTTTTTTTCTCTTTAGAGAGGCGATATAAAAAAAAAAGATTGAGAAACACATCTAAAAGTAAGCATCATTATAAACTGCACTTTAATTTGAGTCAATGAATATTTTTAACAGGTCCCCAGATCACTCACCAAAGGATGTAACTTCATTCTCTGTTAGGAACTGCCATAAATGTGGGGCGCCTGGGTGGCTCCGTTGGTTAAGCATCAGCTCTTGGTTTCGGCTCAGGTCACGAGCTCACCATTTGTTCCTGAGTTTGAGCCCCATGCCAGGCTCTGTGCTGACAGTGGGGAGCCTGCTATGGAATCTGTCTCCCTCTCTCTCTCTGCCCTCCTCTCTCTCTCTCACATACATAAATAAACATCTTTTTTTTAAAAAAAGCGTTATAAATGTGACACAATTAGGGGCCTGCTTTCTCTAAGTCAGACGTGATTTCCTTAAAAAAACTTTCAGAGAATGTCTCACTTTGCCCTTTAAGAAACAAAAAGATGAGAGGGACAGGAAAGACCTACAATTAGTGGGGACTTATAAAAAATATGACAAGGACGTTAAAAATAAAATTGAGAGCCGTTTCTAGCTTTTTGACATTCAGATGTACTTGGAACGCATTAAGATCAGTACTAAACAGTCCAGAGGCTTGCTTGAGACTTGGATTTGGTTTATTTGTGATGGGAAATCCACATGCTCTATCAGTGCAAGCTAAAGCACACTTGCTGGTAGGATTCTCAACTGGCAGAAACCTAAACTTGAAATAGCAAGGACCTAGAATTCGAAGCCAGTGCGGTGTCGTGGCAAGGAGCAAGAACTCTCGTGCATCATGAATGGGGGTTGTCAGAATCTCCACTCTTTTGCTGTAATTGGATAGCCTGTTGAATGATAATATTTTCCTAACTGTGGCCTGAAGGAATAATTTCTGGGATTGTGAGGATGTGATTTCCTCTCCACAGATCACTGTCATTATGTTCTTATACACACCTGGCAGAAATGGTGACCTAGAGTTAGTGGCATGCTGGTAAATGTTGAACAACTAGCCTCGGAAGGGGTGGGGGGGGGGAGGGAATCCCTGATGTATAACATGTGCCAATTCCCATAAAATATTCCCACTCTATGTCTGACGTGACATCCTTAATTATGGAATTGGAAAGAGATGTACAATATCACCGAATTCTATAGTACTTCCACCATACAGATATAAGAGACATAAATCACCTCAAAAGAATAGATACTTGTGGGGCGCCTGGGTGGCTCAGTCGGTTAAGCATCCCACTTCGGCTCAGGTCATGATCTTACGGTTTGTGGGTTCGAGCCCCGCGTCTGGCTCTGTGCTGACAGCTCGGAGCCTGGAGCCTGTTTCAGATTCTGTGTCTCCCTCTCTCTCTGCCCCTCCCCCACTTGCACTCTGTCTCTCTCTGTCTCAAAAATAAATAAACATTAAAAAAAAAGAATAGATACTTGTGGCAGGTAGTAATATAATTAAAAAGTGATGACTTTCAACTATTTACTGCCTTTAATTTTAATGTGATTTATTTAATTGCAAGTTTATATGAATTAATATTTGCTAGTGACTCTGTTTAACAACTGACTCACAGAATATCTAAAACATTTAACAATTGGCAGGTAGCAGGTCTCCCACACACCACTGCCTATGGCATCGAGGAGACAATGAGTTGAGGACAGATTACACGGCCGTATCTGTAGGGTCTGTTTGACTTTATTTTTCCCATGGGAAAGGCTTTACGTAAGGTTTGGATTAGAGGCTTTGCTGATTAATATGTTTATTAGGTTGGCTTTTATAAACAGCTCCCTTGAAATTTTATTTATTGCAGCAGGGAAAACAATATGCGGTTACACTCTATTTGTGTATCATATACCTTAGCTTATTTGCATTCTATATTTCTTTCTTTTGTTCTCAAAAAAAAAAAACTATAGAATAGTGGCGCCAAGTGTTCTCTGTATCCTCAAATCTACTATTAGTAATAGTTAGATTCAAAGTAGTTTTGGCTTGCAGAGCACAAAGAAATAAGTTATAAAACCATAATAACACATGAGTTTTATATCACATGTTATAATTTAGAAAGTGTATAACTCATTGATTTACCATAGATATTTCATGCAGATAAATTTTAATTTAAACACGAATTTTATGCCCAGTCTTATTTTTGTCTCATAGTGTGAAATTCGTTTCAGTGCATGCTTATTTAATATTTACTATGTGTAAGGAAGTGCATATATATTAAATTAATTAATTAAATTAATAGTGCATATTAAATTAAAAAGGAGGAACACTAATTATTTTGTCATTTCAGGAAGGTAGGAAAGCAAGGGACATACTTCTATCCGGTCTATTTTTTAAGAACCTTGAGAACTAGAGATGTTAGGCCAGGGAGTTTTTACTTATATCCTGAGACAAAAAAGAAAGGAGAGTCTGTCTTTCTACTCCCCCATACCAACCACTACTACTTTGATTACCCAATAATGAGGATTTTTAATTATACCCCTGACTGCCAGCAGTCATGGTGGTGATCCAAAGAAAAGAGTCTAGGAAGGATTATCTTGATTTATATAATGTAGATAACTAAGGAGTAAAGCAACAGCAGCATAGCAAGAGAAAAGTTTGGAAGATTGGAAGGGACTGTTGAAGGGGCAGCTGCCACTCTCGAGGGTCTCTGGAGAGATAGAAAGGTAAAGAAGATTTGAATAAACTTGGGAAATTTCCCTAGGTCTTACCTGATTTTTAGTACACTCCTTATTACTCTGTGTGTTGTTGTTGTTGTTGTTGTTGTTGTTTTTGGCAATCAGATAAAGTTTTCTTTGTATATGTCACCTCCCATTAATGCTTTGATGGAAAAAATAGGGAAGGTAGAAACCTACAGTATGAGCATGTTACCTCTATCCTCCCTAATTATCATTACATGCATCAAACTCCAGATGTGACTCTCTATTTGGATATTTGCAACCTGAAAATCTTGACTTAAATAATTAGCATTAAAAAGGATATGAACTTTATCCCACTGAGTGATGAAATACCTTAGGATCACCGTATTCTTATGAAACTTGTACTCTTAATAGTTGTTAGCTCTTCAAATAGCCTAATCTTCTGACCTTTTATTCTCCATAGAGCGATGGATTCCAAGTCAGCTGGGAAAATAGTGGCTGACCTGCTGACCAAATCATACCGCATTTTAAAGCACACTTCAGCAGGTTTGCTTTCTCTTTTGCCTTAGACATCTCTTTATAACTTTTCTGTTCTGATCATCTATTCCAAATTTCCTGCTTACCTGTGAGATATTTCTGCAATGTATTTTGCAGCCTTTTCCATTCATTTGTTGAGCTCACAAAATCCCTGCTTAAAATATGACATTGGTGAAAGCTATGAAGAAAACAACTATTGTTCAGACTGGAAATGTCCATGGCCAAGAATAGCAATGATTTCTCTGGTGCCATTTCTATCATCAGTATCTTTATTCCTGGCAATTCAACATCAGCATTTGGAGATTTTATTGAACAAAGGAAAATTGAATTAATGAGCCAACAAAAATGATCAACATCAAAGGCTGGATGCCATCGGAAAAACTGAGCAAAAGAATGAATGTGTTCAATGATGCTAGTGCATTGCATGACTGTTGTAAAGGATGTCACCTATCAACCTTTTGAATAAACAAAACACAGGTTAAGAGTTGGTACTATAATCGCCGCTTCCTCTTGATGTCACTTATCAACCTTTTGTATAAACAAAACACAGTTTGTACCAACAAAAAACAGTTGGTAATATAGTCGGCTCTTCCAAGAATAGATTTGGACATGATCCCAGTGAATGTATCACCAGGGCAGAGTGGAGGATTTTCTTTAACCTCTAAGACTTTAAACTCAAAGCCATTCCATTGAGCTTCACAGCATTCTTATGCCTATTTAACTAACTAACTTATACTAGCTGTTGCAATTTTGCATGCAAAGGGTACAATAGCTCTAACTAGCACTAGCCAAAAGAAAAATGTTGAAAAATGATATTATCATCCTACATTAGTCTACCTGCTCGGACTGTAACTCTAATACTGATTCTGGTCTGTAGTGAGGTAAGGAGTTGAAGACACAGGTATTTCCCAAGATTCTAGTAAAAAAAAAAACAGATTCTAGTAATAATCGGACTTAACATCAGGAAACTGGGAATCCCCAGCCAGGACAAATAGTGCCGCATAAACAGACCTGTTAGAAAGTTCTGACTGGTATATATATGCATATATTTATATATGTGTGATCTACCAAAAAACAGGCATAATAAAGTGCACTTTTGAGTATTTAGTCCAGCCTATACCTGCGTTGAGATATTCCAAAATATGGTTCTGGGTGACTATTCAACCCTGTTGAAATTTATAGCTGGGTTAGTTGTCATAGTCAAATTAAATCGATTGTTGAGACACTTTGGGGTTATGGCCTAAATTGGTCTATTAATACTTGCCCCAATTCTGTGCCTTACTGTGGAAGCTTGACATAATGGTGTTGCAGGAAAAAAAGAAGCTTAAAGAATCAAAATAGCAAGGAATTAAATGTTGTACACAACTAGAATTATAGGAGCATTGTATTCTAATCCTAATCTTAGGATTTTTCCTATTTGGAAGATTTTGAAAGAATGTACATTTGCCACCGTGTTTTTTCCTGTTGGATGAGGGGAATGTCATTAGCCTAAATTTAGTATACAAAATGATGTATTTTAAAAAGGTAACAATTGGGACGTCTGGTTAAGAGTCCAACTCTTGATTTCTGCTCAGTCATGATCTCACGGTCCTGAGATCGAGCCCTCATCGTCATGGGATTGAGTCCCGTGTAGGGCTCTATACTGAGCATGGAATCTGCTTCAGATTCTCTCCCTCTTCCCTTGCCCTTCCTTCTTTCTTTCTCTCTCTCTCTCAAAAAAAGTAACAATCGCAACCTGAAATTTTGAATGTGCTAAATACGATACAAAGCGTTGAAGGTATTATTAATTCCTCTATTTTCATTTTAAGAGTTAAGTTTTCCTTGAGAAGAAATTTTACACTTGCCCCTCAAAGTTTCCCCAGTGTGTCTTAGAACCATCCAGAGAATGAATATTCAAAATGAAAATCCCTGGCTCCCCTCCCTGAAGATTCTGTCTTGGTAGATCTAAGACGTGCACCCTGGGTGGTTCGGTTGTAAGTGGTACACAGACCTCTGCAAATACTGCACATCGACCAGCCTGGTTGTACCATGCACGCAACTCGTTTTCAGCACAGCTGCTGTTCTCCCTGATGTCAGAATTACTTTGTAATGTGTGTGTGTGTTAAAGAGATCACATTGGGTATGTAATTAATCTGGTTTAATATTTGATAAATGTATAGATCATTAGGAGAAAATGTTTACAAATTGGCCTCACCATTGATATTCTTTTCATCCTCCTTGTCAAGTTCCAATGCCCAGCACACGAAAAATAAATGAAGTAAGTCTGATGAGCGTTGATATATTTTTCATTTATGTTTTTCTACTCAAGACAGTTTTTCTCGTGTCTTTTGGAAAACACTAGAAAAATATATGTAAAGATTATGTATTTTAATAAATCACCTTCTGATAATAAGGCATTTCCTCTCCTTGTAAGGGGTGTGTGTGTGTGTGTGTGTGTGTGTGTGTGTACATGCTAGAGAAAGGGGGACAGTGAAAAAATAGGAGTAATCTTGGTTGAAACAACCGAATACAAAGAGAATCATGCCTCAAAGCAATGCAGCTAGAGAATCATGCTTAAGGCAATGCAGCAAGAAACAGTTCTCACATTCTACCTTGGAACTGCATTCCCAAATAAAGGAAGACCAGCAAACGCTGGGTGCCTTAAAGTGTGGCAAATAGGTTCTACAAAACAAATCTCTGCAGGTCAGTAAAAATAGGTAGTCATCACTTAAAGTCCTCTCATGAGTAAGGTTTTTAAAAGGGCTGGTATTATGATATAATATTACAAGATTCAGGTTTTGTTTTTTTGTTTTTTGTTTTTGTTTTTTACTGTATATTTTTGAAAGATAGAGAGAGACAGCGAGAGCAAGCAGTGGGGGGGGGGGGGGGGGGAGAGACAGAGAGACACAGAATCCAAAGCAGGCTCCAGGCTCTGAGCTATCAGCACAGAGCTCCGAGCGGGGCTCAAACCCAGGAACCATGAGATCATGACCTGAGCAGAAGTCGACGCTTAATGGATTCAGTTACCCAAGAGCCCCCACAAGATTGAGTTTCTAAAGATGGTGCGATGGATATGGAACAGGGGTTGTTAACAAAGTAACGTAAAGGAAGAAGAATGCCGTAATGATTAAAAATGCCTGGCTTTTATATATGGTTAAACTTTGGGCTAGATGGACTTGTTTCATTCTATCTATCATTCAACTTTAGCTAACTATATTCAGACTATATTCTACTTAGTTTATTCCATTTCATTCTATTTATCATTCAACTTTAGCTAACTATATTCAGACTTTTATTTCTGAAAAAAAAAAAGAAACTGATAATTAGACAATTTCCTTATCAATGGCCAATTCCTAGATCTTGCTTTTAAGACCCAATTGTACAATATAAATTTCCTAAAACTTCTAAGAAGATAAACCTAAAGAACATACAACATTTTATCTGCTTAATATGTTGGATATTATGTAATTGTCTGAATTAGTGGGTGTTAAATTCATGCTGCTTTTTCAAAGCATCTTAGAAACAAAGTCATTATAGTATTCTTCCCTAGATCATTCCATTGACCATTCTACAAGGTTTATTTCACATATATACAAGAATGTCATCTGCAATAAGCACTTAAAAAATACAAATGTGTTAGACACCAGAAGACTACCCACAGGACTTCAGAAAAATACGAGAAAATTATTCCTGTCGATTTCCCTCCCACCACCGTGTTCTTCCACTCACCTATGCCCATACACCACAGGGCACATAAGATGCCGTCTGTGGTCTTACATAATCCCCCTTCCCTGTGCTTCCTTTTCATTGCCCTTTCTAGGCATGCTGATAAAAATTGGTCTTATTACTTTCATTATATATTTTTAGTTGATAAATGCAATTTGCTTTTTTTCAAATTAAAAACATTTGAAGACAATTACCAGCTTTCTATCAGGTCTTTTGAGACACATAAAATATGAGTTATATTTACAGTTTTAGAAATCAATTGGTATTTTGTAAAATCAGGTGTGGTTTATAATTTGATAGTTTCCATAGGAAAATATTTTTAATTCATAAATTATTTAAACTACTGCAGAAAAGTTTTAATTTGTACTTAAAATTCTCTTTCTCTCTCTCTCTGTTAAGACAGGAATTTCAATGAATATTTTTTCTTGAATTTTGGAAGTCTATTTTTAATGAGTAGTTCAAAGAGAATTTTGAGCTTCCTTAAATTCTAAAAAATTTAAATATCTTAAATATTTTATAAGTAAACAGTTAATCTGCTTATAAATTGAATAGATTTTGATCTATATAATTACAATTTTAATTTAAATGGAATTATTTAAGTAAATTCATGAGATGGGAGAAAACTCTATAATAATAAATAACAATCAGTAAAATAATAGAGAGGGGCACATGAACAGCTCAGTAAGTTGAGTGTCCAACTCTTGATTTCGGTTCACGTCATGATCCCAGGGTCATGGGATCAAGCCCCGATTTAGGCTCTGCATGGAGAATGGAGCCTGCTTAAGTTTCTCTCCCCCCCGCCCCGCCCCTCTCCCTCACTTGCACATGCTCTGTCTCTCAAATAAAAAATAAAATAAAAAAGTAAAATCATAGAAAAACACTTAATTTTTCAAACAGGTTTAGGGAAAAAAAAAACTGGTAAAACCAGTGCAATGTGAAGCCAAGGAATTTTTATAAAAAATTCATGAATAACAATGGAAAACATGTTGAAGCATTTGTTGAAAAGATACACTCTAAGCCTCTGGTCTTACAAACGGAATGAATTTTTTTACCATTATTTTAAGTTTAAAACAATATTTTTCCTATGTTTGGTTATATATGTTCATTTCTAACAGATTTTTCCCTTCTAAATAGAATTCTAAAGACTATTTTGGAATAGTCTTTGTGCTCATGTAGGAGACTACACTTAAAATATAGCATCAAATTAAATGTGTATTGAATACAAAGGGAAAGAATTTCTACACAATTCAAGACTTCAGTTTAGAAGGCTTAAATTCTTTCTGATCATTCTAGGGCTGCTTCTATCATGGCGGCAGGATCAGCATGGAAAAGCAAGTTCAATTCTCCGTTAGTCCTGTTACAAATTATATGACTCAAGCTTCATTTGGTTTCCATAAATATGTAGACATAATATTGGCAATTTTATTTCACATCTTCTGAATTTTAAACTGATGCAAACTCAGAATAAGCCAATATACTCACAACCAAGTAAAGTTGGGGGAAAAATGTCCTAAACTCTCAATAACACTAATTGTAATACTTTTCTCAAGAATTCTTAAGAGATCTTTTCTTTTTCTTTACTTCTCATTGTGCTATGAAAAAAAATATATATTAGTAGACTGCCTTTAGGGCATTTTTCTAAAGTGTTGAAATGTTTGGTTCTTCCTATATTTTTTCAGAAACAATATTTACTCAAGTCAATATATATTTTGGCCAAAAAAATATATTTATTACTTTTTATATTTATATGAAAACTGAAAATACCCCCTGAGACTTCCAACTGTTTTTTTTTACTGTGCCCTACTTAAATGAAAATATTTACATGAAAAATATTCTTTATGTATTTACCTTTTACACGTTAATTTGATAAACTTAAGTTTGACATTTTATACAGAATTTATATGTCTCCTTCATTTATTCAAAATGGATTTATTATGCATCTAAAATCTAGGCACTGCAGAAGACCTTGGGAAAGATTCAAAGATATTTCTGTGCCATTCATGAATTTATTCAGCAATTAATGGGCAAAATCTCAGAAACAGGTACTAGTACAGATTTTCAATTATGCTAAAGCATGACTGCTCTGCTTGCAAGAATTTTAATGTGTGAATGAATTTTAATGTGGGTATTAATCAATGTGGGTAAGTAGAAATGTGTGTTTTAGAGGAGGGGGTATGATATAGGTTGAAGAAGGCTGCAAACACAAATTCTTTTTCATTCATCCCTTTGATAAGTAAACTCTAATTTAACAGGGGCTACCCTCAGTGATTTATTTGATTAATAGAATGCACTGGAAGAAACATTCTGGGACTTCCAACTCTGGACCATAAAATGACTGTGGCTTCATCCTTGGCTCTTTGAAAATGCTTATTCTTAGGGGTTTATTCCATCTGAGAACCCAGCCAACATACAGTGAGAGGCCAACCAGCCAACATACAGTGAAACTACATGGAGAGGCCAAGTATTGGTACTCTGGTCAAAAGCCCCATATCAGCTCCCAAGCCAGCCTCAGCTACCAGCCTTGTGAATGAGCCACCTTGGACATCCAAAACAGTAGGACTTACAGGTTAGCAGAGCCCCAGCTGACATCTGTCAGCAACTGCACTAGAGATCCCAAATCGGAAGAAGCATATACTATCCTTTCAGGTTTTTCAGCAAATATTTATAAATATAATTCATTCCCTTGATGTTAGTTAGCTCACTGTTAGGAAGTAGGTGCCTGGTGGTCAGTTACACCCACTCTATGAGTTTAGATTATGGTGTGGAACAGCTGACCTGGGAAATCTTAGTGGCTTACTACACAGCATGTTTATTTCTTGATCATAGTACATCTCCAACATAAGTTGCTGGTCATTCTACTCCAGCAAGTTGTGAAGGGGTTCAGGTTAATGGAGGCACCACCATGTGCTAGCTACATCTTCTCAGATGTGGTAATCTTCTAAGATACAAGTTCTTTTTGTTTGCGGAGGCAGGGAGAAGACTGGAGAAGCCCATAAAAAAGCCCTTTTCACTTTTACTCACATGTAATTGACCCAAACTGGCCATGTGGCTCTCTCCCGAACTGAGAGAACCATGCAAATGTAGATGAGCAAATGAAGTATGTTTGGTATTACTGACTTTTCCACATTCACAGACTTGGATTGTAGTCACGACTTTGTTGAGACATCCAACTTACATTTGAATGTTAGGTGTGGACATAGAAAAATTTGATGAAAATGTAGAAACATGAAAACTGAAAGAAACAAGGCAAATATTACCAAAAATCACAATAATAATATTCAGAGGAACAACAAAAAAAAAAGAAGAAGAAATATTTATTTAGGGTTTAGAATATGCCAAGCATGTTCTAAGTGCTTTAAGTGTATCATTTTACTTAATCTTCACAACTACATTCTGAAGTAATTATTATTATCCTCATTTTATAGATGAGAAAACTGAAGTACAGAGAGATTAAGTAATTAGCCCAAGCTCACACAACTAGGTGGTGATGGAGACGAGATCTGAGTCCAGGCAGACTGCTTCCAGGGTTTGCTAAAATGGAAAAATAAATAAATAAATACAATCCAAGGATAGCACTTGAAGTAAGCCAGACCGTTGTTTTTCAAAAAGCCTAACAGAATTGCATCATTACCATGTTGAAATGCTATGGACCAAAATCTGATTCTCAGCCTTCCAAGCGCAGAAATATCTATCATTCCACCAGCCAGAGAGTTCAGGAGTGACCTCAGACTGATGTATGATCAGGACGCTACTGAATAAATTTATAATGAGAATTTGTAAGGCTTTCATGTCCTCCCCCCTCCGCAAGATGTTCGTTCTCTTTGTTTAGGAAACCCGTGAGGGAAATATAACTATAACAAAGGTACTTGCTTATTAATTTATAATTAATTGCACAGCTGCTAAGTAGCCTGAGCACCAAAGTTCTTAGACCTGAGCAATATTCTTATTAAGGAAATGGATATTGAACCTGCCTGGGGATGAGGGACTAGAGCTAGAAGTTAGTTATGTGAATCCATTGTGTATTGACATTAAAAACAGTAGAATGAGGGAGTCTGGCTGGCTTAGTCAGTAGAGAGTCAGTCTGACTCTTGCTCTCAGGGTCATGAGTTCAAGCCCCACATGGGGCCCCGGGGGCCCCATTGCTCTCAGGGTCATTAGTTCAAGCCCCTTGCTCTCGGGGTCATGAGTTTAAGCCCCATATAGTAAAAATACTATCTATCTATCTATATATATATAGATAGATAGATAGATAGATATAACATATATATATAACATATATATAGTATATATATATAACATATATATAGTATATATCTATATATATAACATATATATAGTATATATATATAACATATATATATGTTATTATGCTCTCATCTCCACAATAAGAATTGTATCTGTCAGGTATAGTCTATATTCAAATGGAACAACCACTCTCCATTCAGTCCAGACCAGAGACTTCCAGATTTTCTCAGTTCACTGTGCCCTTAGTGTCTCACAAATTTTTTCACAGTGCCTATAGGGCAAAGGAAATAGCAAGCAGTTCCTTTTGTAAAGTAGCCACGGCCCATCAGTTTAATAAGTATTCGTTTACTAATAACATAGAATCATTTGAAAGAAATAATGCTTATACATTGAAAAAATACATATTTACATATAATTCTTAAATAACCGCAATTACTAACAGGTGTTCCCCTGTCGGACACCACACACCTTTGCAAACCTTGACATCAGATTGGGCAACACCACCCTCATTTCCTGTTCCAGGTTCCTTTTCACATGGTGCTTGCTTCTAACCACAGAAACTGCTGAACATCCAGCTTTTCAAGGATATGACTTCACTGGAAGGAATGTAGGAGTGTCTAATATTCGAGCTATGAGGTACCTAGTAGTCTGTGCAGCATCCAACGAATGGATATTGAGCATTGCTGTGCTTCCCTTGAGCATTTGTAATATAGCACAGCACTCCAGTGTGAACTTGACAGTGTTCAGACAGGCACAGTCAACATTCGCTTTTCACAAGTTTTGCTAGCTTATAGGACGAAAACTCCTTTGTCTGGACCCATCTTTTCTTTGGTTATGTTAATATATTCTATCTGGGGGCTCCTGGGTGGCTCAGTCGGTTAAGCGTCCGACTTCAGCTCAGGTCACGATCTCGCGGTCCGTGAGTTCGAGCCCCGCGTCGGGCTCTGGGCTGATGGCTCAGAGCCTGGAGCCTGCTTCCGATTCTGTGTCTCCCTCTCTCTCTGCCCCTCCCCCGTTCATGCTCTGTCTCTCTCTGTCTCAAAAATAAATAAACATTAAAAAAAAAATTAAAAAAAAATATATTCTATCTGATACTTTTGCCCTAGGGCTAATTCCTTTTGCCTCAACCACCGGCTACAAATCTCTTTAAACCTTCTTTACCATTTAACTCTAAGGTGGAAACTCTATTTACCTCCATCTCAAGCTCCTAAGGAGAACCTTACTGCAGCTCCTGTGGACAAATGACAGAAACTACCCAAAACTGTTCAAGAAGTTGGTATGAAAGCTGCAAGTAACATGATGGGCAGATGATTGATCTGAAAAGATTCAGGCCTGTCACTCTGCTAGTCTTAGTGTTGTACCAAGCCCAGAAGAAACGTGAGTGCCAGAGTGAGACATCCCAGATCTTTACGTCTGTCCCTTGGACTTGTTTCATGAATCCATTGCAACAAATATGAATAATCCCCCAGACCAGGCTGAGGTTTCAGGGAGAAACAAAACTCCACCCCCCCCATGTTCTTTTTCCTTTTTCTTCAGTCTAATGATATGTGTTTCATTTTCTATCACAGAAAAGGAGGGAATGACATTTAAATAAGTACTAGTTAAATAATGCATTTTGGCTATCTCTGAATACATTAATCATGTGCTCAGTCATCATTGCTTCAGAGAATCCAACTTAGAGGCAGATCTCATTAGAATGTCAAAGAAACACAGTTTTTACAAGGAAGCTCTAAAAATTGTCCCTAAATCGACTGGTATTTTACACGTTTCAATAATTGAAAAATACTTTTTGTTTTCCTTTTTCAATGTAGTATATATTGCCGTCACTCAGAAACAAAAGGCAAGAACATAAAATCAAAGAAAAATACTGGTTCAAGTATTTTTGTCTGTGAAAATGATTCCACTGATCATAAAAATCCTCTAGTGTAAGAGATGAAAGCTTATTGTCATTATCAAGTATCTCTTTTTTCAGTTTTTCTACTCTTAGCCAATTGTTGGAGGGGGACGTGAATATTGCTGAACAATAATACAACCTGCCCTTTAACATGTATAAGGAAACACTGGGAGGTTTTATTTATTAAGATTTCCTTCCAACCCCTCTAGTCAATAGTTTCTAATACTTGGTTTTGCAAGTATATTTCATTTATTCTTTAGGAATATTGAACATGCACTTTGCCTAAAGTACTGGCCCAAGTGTTAGGCAATTAGGTTTTTTTCCGGCTCTCCCACTAGAAAACAATAATTTTGAAAATTACATATTAGATTTCACCAGAATTACCTGAGCAATAAACCTCCTCCAAATCCCAGGAGTTTCTGGCAACAGGCATTTACTTCTCCTTCACATTACATGTGGGTAGATCTGCTCTGGGACTGTGGATCATGTTCCCTGAATCACTTATTATCCCAGGGCCCAGATATGGAGCACACCCACCCAGGATGTGATGCTCATGTGATGGCAGGCAAGAGTTGGTGAGAATTCAAAGACTCCATGAAGTTTCATCTCAGACCTGTTGCGATGTGACTTCCACATTACGTTGGCAAAAGGAAGTCACGTGGCTAAGCCCAATATCAGTAGGATGGAGAAATATACTATTCTCAAGTGGAGAGTGAATATTTGATGGATGTTAATGCATCCTACCTCAGTCTGCCATCTTGGTCACATTCACTTATTTCTTCCCACATAAAATGTGCTCACTTCCACTGCAGGGAAGGGACACGGCAAAAGTGTTCTGTAATCAGGGCACCAGGGTCTAAAGGCAAGATGTCATAATAGTGTCTATATAAGGGCTAATTGTGGCTCCTCTTGATTTTGAGACCTATGGGGAAAAAAAGACAACTCATCTGTACGTACACACACACACACACACACACACACACACGACACAATTGTAGGACAAAACAGGTTAACCACAATAAACACCACCATCTGAAAAGGCAAAGAGTGGGAGACAGAAAGCAGTCACTGGTCCATAGCAATTCAGAAATCTTGGAGGCCAAATGTTGCATGATCCCCCATCCTTGGGGTTAGGTGATGTTTCTTGATTAGGCCCAATTTGGCTCCCTGGGAACAGCTCCCCAATCCACTTCTTCCATAGCTACTGGAACCACCATCTGGGAAAACCTTTTAACTCATTGCTTCTCTGCTCCATTGAGGTTTATGAGATTGAGGGAGCTGAGCTATTTCCAGCCCACAGAATTTGTGGCCCAAGTATCAGTTTGTGTTTGTTATAGCCAAATGCCTTTTACATCCAGGCTGGCGGTACCATTAGTAATATAACTTTTTGAGAAACTTTGCTGATGTAGGTTTTTATTCCTGGGCTGTAGTCATGTCAAAATTCTTTTGAGTCATTTCTCCCTCACTAGACTTAGTTACAAGTGCTTTAAGTTGATCAGCCCTCCCTGGGACCTAGTCTCTTGTCACTTTTCATCAGCCATTTTATCCAAGTGAAAGGAGTTATTGGAGGCCACGTGAATCTAATCAGAAGTCTTAAATCTGTGATCACCGCAACTTTGATTTGTTTTTGCCCTCAGGCTGTGCCATGAGCATCAATTAGCATTTCGGCTCAAGGATTTCTCATCTTCATCCTGACTATCTACGAATGAGAAACCATTTCATTTTCCAGTGCGCCACGCTCCCCTAGACTCTCCATGTCCCCTTGCAAACCACATAGATCCTTTCTCAGCTTATTCTTTCTTACATTACAAGATACAAACATAACAAATGACAACCAACTCCAAACAGTAAATATCTTAAATACATTCTCAGCCTCCTGGGTATTTTCATTCAAAAGCTTAGCTAAATATTTCCTTATTGCGTAATATGGGTGGCCATTTTTTCCAGGCTCCTATAAATTTCCTTGCCACACACCAATCAGTCCCAAGCCAATACCAGAACTATTCATTTCTCTGTTGTTATTGTGGAAAATGCTTCACTTCTATCAATACCTCCGTTTGTCAGCTTCAAGAATATTTTATGTTGCATGACAGGAAAAGAAAAAGAAAAATGTCAAAATCTTAATGATTTCATATTACAAATACTCAGATCTTATTTACATACTAACTGTTGGCTATAGGTTGTGTACTGAAGCTGTGTTTCAGCTTGTGAATTGGATTTAGGTGTGCTCCACAAGCTGGTGGAAAATCGTGATGTCTTTTAAAGTCCAGACTTGTCAAAATAGCACTTCTGCCATATTCCATTAGCTAAAGCAAGTTACAGGATCAAGCCCCAAATTCATGGGGTGGAGAAGTACATTTCTCTCAGTGGCAAGAGAAAAGACTGAATATTTGTTGAAGAATAATGCAACGCACCACAGCTACTAAACTCTTACTGGCCTCATTACGATGTGAATCAAGGAAAGGAAAAAATGATGTATAAGCAATCATACTGTGTAACTAACAATTAGATGCTAAAATACCCTCTGTGTTTCTGATATTTGCAAAGTAGCTTTAAGCAAGTAGTTTTCAACCAAGCTGAAACATATCTACTATTTGCTCTTTCCTACTGGATGTCTACTGAAGTCAATGAGCATGTACTAATGATATTTAGATACAGTCCTGCACAGGCTATGGATGGCTTATAATTAGATTATCAGTGAGAAGTGTCAGTAGTTTCTTTATCTATAATGTCAAAGCATATAAAAGTGAATTTATCACCCCTTTGGAGAAATTTCAACATCATTATGTCATCAGAGGGCTGCACTCAAGTTTATTTAGCAAATAAGTTGGCTTCTAGTACTATCGTAACATTGTCACTTGGCCTGTCAGCCCGGTTTACCCTGGCTTCCCATTTGCAAAATAAGAAAAATAAGTTTTCCTATAGCATGACCAGGCATAAAGTAAAACGTCTACGACTCATTCTCCATCTTCTACTCTCGGCGTGCGTACAGGGGTGGTAGGAGGTTGGGATTTTTCTGAATGACATGAAGTTTTTGACCTTTACCTTTCAAATAATATTTGCATACGAGGTTCAAACTTAGAGCAGTCATCCTGAAGCTTATGCCAAAAGGGAAGTGTGAACCATGGCAGAATGTGCTTCTCTGGTGAGGAATTTCACTTATCCATTCTCAGCACCTTTAAAAATCTCACTCAGAGCCTGACAGTCATTTCAGAATGTTAACAGATCTCTGGTGGTCTGCAATGAGCACCTGTATCAGTGTCGTCTGTTTTGTACATGTGTCCTAATATGTCACCATTCTAAGACAATTATGCATCCATCTGTCAGATCTCATAACTGCAGGGATAAGAGTGAAAGATTCAATGCATCTAAAAGAATGTTATACCAGTTGCCAATGTCAATTTCCCACCTGTTTATTTTATAACAAGCTCAAATTTATAAGAAGGGATATGCATAACTACTTTCAAGGCAAAGAGTTCCATGGTTGAGACGGTCTTCTCCGTTCTTCAGGAACACCAGTGTCATTTCATCCACTCGTCACAGAAGTGTGACCTGCACTTGAATGGAGCCAGAAAATACTGGAGTGAGTGAAGGATAAAGTAAACTGCATAGAATTTTAATTCGTAGAGGCGTGTTCTCCACCTGAAATCTCCTCTTGTTCATAAATTAAAGTTGAATCTGTGATCCAAAGGTGATCTAATCCCCAGATAAATCAAGCCTGGATTCTCAGATGTGAACCTCCATTCCCTACTATTTTCCACTACTTTTCTTATGTAAAACATGGACTTTTGTCTAAAAATAAATGACCAAATTTAAGTACCATGACATACAAATTTAAGAAGAACCACTACATACCTATCAGAATGGCTAAAATTTGAAGTACAGACCTCACCAAATGTCCACAAGGATGTGCACCAATAGGCACTCTCATTGGTTGCTGGTGGAAAGGCAAAATGGTGCAGCCACATTGGAGGACAGCTTGGCAGTCTTAGAAAACTAAACATACTCTTGACATATGATCCAGCAATCTCGCTCCTTCATATGAGTTGATAACTTATGATAACTTATGTCCACACCAAATCTGCACATGAGTGCTTAAAGCAGATTTATTCATAATTGTCAAAATAAGGAAGAAATCAAGACGGGCTTTAATGGGTAAATGGGTAACTAAACTGTGGTACATCCATACAATGGACTATTGTTTGACGATAAAAAGAAATGGGCTATCAAGCAATGAAAAGAGATGAAGGAAACCTAAGTGCGTATTGCTAAATGAAATAAACCAATCTGAAAAGACCATATACTGCATGATTCCAACTGTATGACATTCTGGAAAAGGCAAACTATGGAGTCAGTAAAAAGATCAGTGGTTGCCAAGACTTCCTAAGGAAGGAGGAAGGAAGAGGTGGAGAAATAGAGCTGTGTCATTTTTAGGGGAATAAAAGGATTCCGTATAAGACTATAATGGTGGGTACATGTCATCATACATTTACAACACAGTGTACAAACCAAAACATAAACCCTAAGGTAAACTATAGATTTTAGTTAGTAATAATGTATCAAGTCGGGCTCATCAATTATAGCAAATAATTATACCCATCTTGCACAATATAACACTGGGAGAGGAGAGACTGTGGGGAAGAGAGAAGTATACTCAAACGCTCTGGGCTTCCTACTCGATTTTCCTGTAACCGTAAAACTCCTTGCAGAATTAAAACCACAGAGTAAATCAAAGAGTTCTTTAGGTTACAGGGTATGGCTTCATGAGTTAAAATGAATCAAACTGACTGATTCCGGAACTTACACATGAAACTAATTTCATCACACACTGCTTTTCATTTGTAACAATCTCAGATATATGCAGAAAAAGGTGGTTAAACAGAGATATGAATACTGACACAGTATTTGCTTCGTGTTCAAAAGCTCTATACTTTTAAAATATAGCTTGTTCTCTAAAGAACCATATATTCTCAAAAGTAAACATTCTCTTTTAAAATAATTCTGAAACTGAAGATGTCTTTGTTTGTTTTTTTTTAATTGAAGGATAGTTGACATATAGTGTTACATTAACATTTCAGGTATACAACAGTGATTTGACAAGTTTATAAGTTATGCTGTGCTCACCACAAGTGTAGCCACCTTCTGTCACCATACAACACTATTACAATACCATTGACTATATTCCCTATGCTGTGCCTGTCATCACTGTGACTTATTCATTCTGTAACTGGAAGCCAGTACTCCCATTCCCCTTCATCCATGAAGATATTTTTAAATAGTTACTCTTACACTGCCTTCTGTCATTGCCTTAAAGGTATCTCTTATTTCTCATCTAGAATACTCATTCAAATATTTGTTCAGCATATACTGAACACCTACTATATGGTAGCCATTGTCTCAGGTATTACAGTAAATATCCCAGATATTTACTGCCCCAAATAAAACAAGACCCCTGAACTCAGGGAGCACACAAACCTAATGAGACACAGTGGGTTTGATTCTATAATAAACAACGTCAAAATCTCAGCAGCTTAGCATAATGAAGGTTAATTTCCAGTTTATATCACAGCTAGTATGGATCCATATGTGTGTGGTGGGGGAGGGAAATTGTTGATGGGGAGGGTGCTCTGTGTAGTGAGTCAGAAATTCGGACTCTTCATATTTAGTGGCTCCATAAACTTCAGTGTGCGATCCTAAAAATTGCCATAAAAGAGGAGAGGAAGATCGAATGTGGAAGGCTGTGTAGGAGGGGTTTATGATCAACTCTACTAGTTATATACATCATATGGTCCCAACCTAACTATAAAGAAGGATGGGAAATAGAAGCTACTTGGCCAGGAAGAAATGAAAAGGGGTGATAAAGAACATAGTGTTCTTTCTGTCACACAGATATATACATGAAAATATTTATAATACAGTGTGGTAAGTGATATAACAGATATGTGTGAACAGTCATATTTTATTCAAAAGAGAGTTTCCAAAGACTTTAAACTAAAATTCTCATAATGCAGCTAATTTTCCCATAAAAATGTAAGTTAGAGGAAGTGTCTTAGATATTATAACTCTCTAACTATTTTAGCACCTTTTTGCTTGAAAGTTCCTTTTTATTTTCTCAACCAATACCCAGTATTTTAAAGTTTCCTCTCTTAAATGATTGAATAAAATAGGTCATGCAGTGTTTGGCCTTCTCAACATTTCCCCACATCCAACTTTCATCCCAAAGCTCGGGGACACATTTCTCAGCAAATGCGGTAATGCGCCACTATAAATGACTGTCGGATGACACGGTTAAAGAATACAAAAAATATCTTACATAATAACATTATATGATAAAGTACAGTCCTATTTCCCCAAATCACCCACACACAGTCAGATGCCTGTAAACAAATTCACCTAATACAGACTAAATATGTGTGAGAAGCATATCTTTTTTATTGGCCAAATTCAGATTCTCAATAACTCAAAGTGTAATTTTTTCAGATTCTCAATAACTCAAAGTGTGATGTTATTGTATTTTAACTATTTTAAATCACATAATAAACTTTGCATAAAATGTGACCAAATATATGAACTCGGTTTTGTTTTGTTTTCCAAGAGCCTCGTAAGCTACAGACCAAACTGTGATAGCTTCTCTATCCTTGGCGCCTTCCAACTCTTTCCCCATGATATCCTTGGAAAATTATAAACGAGAAGCACAGATCGCATCGTGTTATTCTCTTCAGAAGAATCCTTTAATAGTTCTACACTCCACCAGCTCGACTACCTGTAAGACACAGGCCAAACTCTATAGTTTTTAAATGCTGTTTCTTACAACAAACATTTAACAAAAATCTACCAGATGCCAAGTATTGCAGAGAAGCAAAACTTTAAAACTCTTTACAATCTTTGCAAAACATACTCTTTCATCTGTAGTTTCTAGCACTATCCATCTTTGGCTCCAACATACGTAGCAGCTAGTCACTCCCTGACCACAAGATTTTTTGTTCATTTCTCCTCGCCTTTGAACACGCTATATCAGCCAGAGTTTAGTGTAGTAAATAGATATTTCAAGCAGAAAGGGATTTAATGCAGGAAATTAAATGCTTGCAAAATGATTAGAAGGGCTGGCAGAAGGGGAGCCATGGGTCTGCTACTGGAGTGATGAGTTCAAAGACACGGGACCCTGGTAACTAGACCCAGGTATGCAGATTCTGGCTCCTTCAATTATCTAACTGCCTTGAGATCCACCAGATGCTGGAATATTAAGTCTAGCTGGTTTACACTCCAACATGTCTATGGCATTATTTACCAGTAAAAATAGCTGCAAGAACATGGTTTCTACCACAGTAGCCACATTCCAAGTTTCCTATGAATGCATCTAATTAGCATAATCTAAGTTACTTTCAGACCTAGACTATCAGGAGACCTAGGAAACAGGTTTTAGCTCTCTCTCTCTGTAGTTAGGAATGCACAGAGAAGGAAGTAGGAAAGAATGCTGAGTCAAATCCAGAATGAACAGTATCTAATGCCTGGATTGCATTCCATCCCTATTCTCTGCCGACCACCATACCTACTCCAACATCCAATTCTAGTATTCTAGTATTCTTCTGCATGGCTGTAAGTCAGGACCATAATATTGCTCAATTCCTGAGGGTACCATTTTCAGAGGACGTATTGAACGCTAAGAGTACACAGGATGTCTTGGGTTCTGAGTCAGTGTTGCCTCCTAAAATTGTTCACCACAGTAGCCCTGCTATAAATCTGACTCTTCTTTGTACAAACATAATTGTGTTGTGATGTTTTACTCTCTGTTGATCCCACTGGACTGTGTATTTTCAGAAAGCAACACCTATATCTTACTTTTATCTGAATATTCTCCTTTTTCTCATGCCTAGATGTATAAAAGGCACCTTAAGAAATGTTTTTTGAGGGTTGCCTGGGTGGCTCAGTCAGATGAGCCTCCAGCTTCCACTCAGGTAGTGATCTCATGGCTCGTGGGTTTAAACTCTGCATCAGGCTCTGTGCTGACAGCTCAAAGTCTGGAGCCTGCTTTGGATTCTGTGTCTTCCTCTGTCTCTGCCCCTCCCATTCTCACACTCTGTCTCTGTCTCTCTCTCAGAAATAGACATTAAATTTTGTGTTAAAAAAATACTTAAAGAAATGTTTTTTGAAGGATTTCAAAAGGAAGGATTTTGAAGGATTTCATTTTTAATGTCATCAGGGCAAAAAATGACTTCTAGAGAATTTTCTGTTTGTGGAGGAAATGTTTTGTGACACTTTAAAATAAATAAAAGACCCTTTTTAATCCCTTCTTTTCAATGAGTTTAAGATGATTATCTGGACCAAATATATAGGTAGATACATCATGATTTATATTTAAGAGGAATCAACTCTAAGTTGTGGATGTGATTTTTACTATGTGTGATCTTCCATTAACTCCTCGGGGTTTTTCCTACTAATGGTTCAGAATTCAGCTGGAAACAAAGGGGGTACCTTAGTATCCTTGGTATAAGATATGCTCTCTTTGGAGTTTTGTTGTTATTGCAGGGAACATAAACTCATGGAAACACTATAACGAGAATTGAGTTTCATTGTGGAAACACATGTGGACAGGAATACAAACTGAAGGTAAGAACAGTCAGGAAGGAGTCCAGGCAGCTCCAAGGATGAGTATCCTCTCTCTCTCTTCTTCTCTTTCCCTCAAGCCACGTGGCTTTATTGGTCCTGTCTTGCACTCTGTGCGTTTAGACTTTTCCTCCTGCCAACTTTTCAATGTCATACACTTCTTTCTTTCTCTTTCTTTTCTTTTTCTTTCTTTCTTTCTCTTTCTTTCTTTCTTTCTTTCTTTCTTTCTTTCTTTCTTTCTTACAAAGAGAGAGAGAGAGAGAGAGTAGGGGCGAGGGACAGAGGCAGAGAGAGAAAGAATCTTAGGCAGACTTCACACCCAGCGCAGAGCTGGGACATGGGGATCGATCGATCTCATGACTCTGGGATCGTGACCTGAGCTGAAATCAAGAATTGGATGCTCAACTGACTGAGCCATGCAAGAGCCCCTAATAAAGTTCTCTTTCTACCTGTTTACTCACATTTTTGTTCCTCAGAAATTTGACTTGCCTGTGATTTCACGGCTCTGACCAGACTCTAATGACACCTCTCTTGTACCCTTTCAGGGAAGTACCTACTACTGTCAGATTCTCTTTCCCACTCAACATCTTTAGATAAAGACTTTGGTCCAGCTCACCTTGTCTTGCTAGACGATATCATAGGAAGTTTTTACGTCTGAAAACTCTTTTCAGCCACCATGAGTTGGCTTTTCTTTTAGTTTCTGCTAAAAACATTCTAAGTGTTCTAGGAGTGTTGGCCTATTCCGAACCAATAGGAAAGTGATTTCTTATAACTCCTTAGGCTGTCATGAGTTATTTCTCACATAATAGTTTACCCCAATTATTTGTGCCTGATTATTTTGGATGTGTATAAGTGTCTTACTTCTATATGGTAGACAGTGTTTATGTCTTCAAATAATTCGTTGTAGCTACCAAGAACTGTGAAGGGCTGGAAATTCTACCTTGTTTGCAAGCTGACTTAGATTGCCGCAGTTTTGTAGATATACGGAAGACACAATACTCCTGAATCAGTGTCCAGGCAACTTTATTACCCACAACAATAGCAATAGCCTGAATGTCATCGTTTTCTTACATCAGTTCTATGGGCCCCAACCACCACAGGGCTGGCTGATGCCAATACACACAGAGGGTGGTGTTGCAGAAAAGGATTCTCTGGCTTAGCACACTCTAATCTTGTATAAGATTACGAGAAAATCTGCACACAACCTTTGCTAAGGAGGGAGACATTATCTTTATTGTTATGGTAGACAATAAACAAACCAGCCCTCTGTCCCAGAGGGAGACAGTATCTCTATATTCCAAGGCTGCTTGCTATACAAATATCTGTGAAAAGATAACCCAAAACAAAAGCTGTCAGTGTCTGCTTGTAAGACACTCAAAAACTTGAGAGATGAAGGGAGAATTTTCTTACATTAGTAACATACTCCTTCATACCCAAAGAGGAGTGATTTT
Source organism: Prionailurus viverrinus (assembly GCF_022837055.1). Classification (NCBI taxonomy): domain Eukaryota; kingdom Metazoa; phylum Chordata; class Mammalia; order Carnivora; family Felidae; genus Prionailurus; species Prionailurus viverrinus. The sequence goes on from NC_062564.1 coordinate 70,993,944, forward strand.
TCATCATAATTCATGCAACCAAATGACGAGCTTAATTATACTGTATTATTTCATTGTTCTCAGTAGGCATTGCTCACTTTTTTCTTAAGTTGGGAATGAATTATAATTATAAGCTGATCTCTTTGAGATCAAAAAAATATTATTTTGGTCATCAATAGAAAATATAAATATGCTTTGAAACCTTTCTCTTTTGGGGGGCAATTTTACAATGTCTTTTTTTTTTTTTTAAATTTTTTTTTCAACGTTTATTTATTTTTGGGACAGAGAGAGACAGAGCATGAACGGGGGAGGGGCAGAGAGAGAGGGAGACACAGAATCGGAAACAGGCTCCAGGCTCTGAGCCATCAGCCCAGAGCCCGACGCGGGGCTCGAACTCACGGACCGCGAGATCGTGACCTGGCTGAAGTCGGACGCTTAACCGACTGCGCCACCCAGGCGCCCCTAATGTCTTTTGATGAATATCTGTTAATCAATGTGTTCTATGAATTCAAGTATATATGTATATATATTCTGATATATTCTGGATTTCGCTAGACTTCTTGGAAATATTTTAAATTAAATAAGACTAATGTGTAATACTGATTTACATGGTCCATAAAAATAAAGTCTCATTCCCAAGTTGTTTGTATTTCCAATGCAATAATGTCTTCTTTTGCCTAATGTTAACGATGATTGTCTCTGATTCATACCAGCCTTTCGCTATAGCTCATTGGCCAAAATGTAGTCCCTTGGCCTTAACCAGCTGCAAGGAAGGGAGAATGGCCTTGCTTTTTCCTAAACTGCAGTGTGTCCATTGACCATTAAGGCTGCTATCACTAAGACAGTAAGGGAGAATAGATATTGGGATACTACTAACAATCTCTGTAATACAGCCTTCACCTTATCCTCTAAGAAGCTATTGCAATTATTGTCCTTTAATTCCAAGGATTTGTTTAGGCCCTGGTCCTCCAGTTTTTTCCTGGTTTCCCCTCCATTACCTTAACCTGACTTTTTCAGTTTCAGGAGAGAATTTCTGATTATTCTTCTGGACATCTTCCTTCTTCTGATTTGGCTTCTTCCCAAGACTGTCTGTTAAATCATAGGCCCCACTTGGCTCAACCATTTAGGCCTATAGTCAAATGATCCAGTTCCCCAACCTTAACTCAGTTAGTTACTATGAAAGCCTGAACCTAACGCTAACACTCTGGCATTAACTAGTTAACTAAAGCCTTAGTTTTTCAAGCCTTTTCTAAATTTTTCACGGGGATAAGTTTCCACTCTTCAGACCAGTCGCTCATTTACTACATTTCATTCATTCCCTTATTACCAAAAAATTATCGACTCCTGCCATGTGCCGGGCATTGAATAGCAGAGGATTGTTTTTCCTCCATATTGACATGTTTTTGCAAAACACACTGTCAGGATCCAGCAGCAAAAGTGGGTTAAGAATAGATAACTTTTCCCCTACTAGAACACTTTGCCACACAAAACAAGGGATCACTGTGTACTTTCACAGAGCTTCCTGGTCTAATATTTCAATATTTCAAGACAGTTATAAGCACATTTCCTTATTTATCTCCCTAACTCTTTCAACTCCTAAGTTTCAGTTGTTGGCAGGTATACTTTGGCACTTTCCAGTGGATATTCTTACACACCTTCCAGCAGGAATAGCTTCAAAGAATTAGCCTATTTACTGTTACTGATTATGCAACACATCATTTTTGACAGCTAACACTACTTCCTGGAATTATGAGAACACATTGTACTTAACTGGCAATTGGTGGAAGAAATATAAAAACAGTTTCCCAAGAAAATAGTGTATGATAGACTAAGAACAACTTAGAGTATTTCTTATATCAAATGCTATCTAAATATATTTTAATAATCCAGAGGTACAGTGTCAGAAAATGTTTTTGGAAAGAATAAAGAGACTTAATATAGGTCCGTAGTTTAATAAGATCAAATTCCTGGCAATGAGGTTGAATTCTTGGCAAATCACCAAATGTGTGGATTCTGATATGAATTTCCAACCAAACATGGGGAATGGAAGGTAACAAGTGGCATTATCTGTGAAAAGCCATTTAATTTTATGATAAGAAAATCTAAAAGGTTAACTTGGAATTTCTCAATGCTGTTGTATGATCCAAATTTTAGAAAATTAAATAGAATATCAAAAGTGTATATTTTTTAGAGCCTTCAAAACTCTTTTCCCCCTTTCCTTCATCATCAAAATTCTTCAAACAATAATTTATCCTTTTTTAGCTACTTTGTCATCACTGTTTTATTGTTGTCAGTCTTATAATTTGGCAAATAGTGGGGCACCAGGCTGGCTCTATCCATAGAGCATGTGACTCTTGATCTTGGGGTCATGAGTTCAAACCCCATGTTGGGCATGATGCACACTTTTAAATAAATAAATAAATAAACAAATATCACTCAACAATCTGGAGTATAGTGTTACCAAAAGTACGAGCAAGAGTAAGATAAGCTTTGGTACCAGAGTAAATACATTCCAAAACTGTAATGGATTCACACACACACACACACACACACACACACACAGTGTATGTATTTCTTGCCTGCAGAAAGTCTACTCAAGTCTAATGGCTCTCCAGAGCAACCTCCTTCAAATGAGTCAGAGATCTAGACTGGTTCCATGCAGTGGCTCCAGAATCTCGATATATAGCCATCACAATCACAGTGGTTGGAAAGGAGTGAGCTGTAAGATTATGCAACAGATTTTCCTTGTCTCAGCCCAAAAGTGACACAAAGAAGTTATAGAAGTTATTTCTCCTCACAGCTCTTGGTTTTGTCTGTTTGCAAGAGGGTCGGGAAGTATACTATTCCACAGATTCAGAAAGATGAGACTGGGATATTGAGAAGCTTCGCTAATGTTTACCATACCACTTTATTGAAGCCTCACTACTTATTACTGAATATAACTATGCTTTCCTAATGCCTTATATTTATTAATTTTATCACCACTTTCTTCCTGCATTGATTATTTCTTTTTCAAAATTTGGAAACTCAGAGCTCCTTTTTAACACTTGAACAAGGTTGCATGCATCTTTAAAAAAATAAACAAAATCAAAAGGAAACAAGAACAAATAGTTGCATTGGCCTCTGTGGTCTGCCTCTCAAGGAATTCATCAAGATTCCTTTTCTGACTACTTATTCTAAACCTACTCACTGTGACTTGATGTCTCTGAGTGCTATGAAGCTATCTACCCTCACATGCAGAAAGGTCACCGAGAACAGAAACTGTACCTCACTGCCTACATATTAACAATGTGCTATTTATTCCACCGTCTCCATTAGCATTCTACTTTCTCTAAAGACGCTTATCCCTATAAATGATGGGCTTGTTCATTAGAAAAACTTTCTGAAAGATCCATCATCTTTTCCATGGAAAGCATCAAAAGTTTGAACTCTCAGATTCTTTGAATTCCTCTCCTCAAAATCCTAACCTCGCTGTTTCTGGCAATCGCAGACTGTCATAGGTAATCCTTACCAAGTCCTAATCAAGTGATTGTGTTGAAAGACCCACCTTACGCCACACTTCCCATTGTCAATAAATTCTGACCTTACCTTCCTGCCTTTTGAGATACTACCAAAGCTCTTGGGGGTGGTGCTGTTTCTTACACATTAAGTAATGAATTCAACTTGCCTTACTAACAGTGCATGTAGGTGATATTTGGGGAGCCAAATATGCTTTTCTGAGACCATTTACTGACATTAATGGCAGAGTATTTATTTACATTAATGGGCAGAGCATTTTTAATTAATTAATTATTTATTTATTTTATCTGATTTCTTTTTCTTGTCTCACTAATTTCGACTGGATGTTTGTTTATTTTTTTTTTCAAAAGCCTATTTATTTATTTTGAGGGAGAGAGAGAGAGAGAGAGAGAGAGCACGCACACCTGCGTGCACATGGGGGAGGGGCAGAGAGAGAAATAGAAAAAGAGAATCCCAAGCAGACTCTGCACTGTCAGCACAGAACCCAATGCAGGGCTTGACCTCACGAAACGTGAGATCATAAATACTGAGTACTTAAGTACTTCAGTCTACCCCAACATGTATCATTCACAAATCTGGCTGTCAGAACTCTAACTCAAATCTACCTTCTCAGAAAACTGCTTTTCTGAGAGCATTTACTTACATTAATGGCAGAGCATTTGTTTACATTAATGGGCAGAGCATTTTTGATTATTCATTGATTTACTTACTTATTTACTTGTTTATTTATATTAATGGCAGAGCATTTATTTACATTAGTGACCTGATTTTTCTCCAAGTTATTTGTAGTGGGTTGAATAGCATCTCCCCCAAATTTGTATCTGCCTGGAACTTTACAGAATGTCACTTTATTTGGAAATAAGGCTTTTTGCAAATAGGTTGAGGATTGTGAAGAGATCAGACTGGGTTAAAATCCAATGACTGGTGTAATCATACAAAGAGAAGAAATCACATAGAGACACAAAAGAAAAACAGAGAAGAAGGTGACGTGAAGACAGAAGCAGGAATTGGAGTGATGCACTCATAAGCCGAGGAGCACCAAGGATTGCCAAGAGCCACCAGAAGCCGGAAAGAGGCTAGTGAAGAGTCTGCTGTGTTTTCAGAGGGAGCCTGGTCCTGCTGACACCTTGATTTGGGACTTCTGGTCTCCAGAACAGTGAGAGGTTTTCTTTCTAGCTCACCAAGTTTGTGGTAAGTTGTCAAGGCAGCCCTAGGAATCTAATACAGATTTTTTACCTAAATTAGAAAACTTGAAATTCTCTTTCATTTCACTCTCTCCCTTGTCCATTTCCATCCCTGCTTACTTCCATGGCAAAATATTGCCTCCAAGTCCTATAAATTTTACTTCCTGGTGGCATCCTCTCTTCAGTCTTTGCCTTTTATAGTCTTCTTCGTAGCTCCGCCGGAATAAATCACAGTATTGTTCTTACCATGTAAATAAACATTCTATAGACTTCCCATTATTCTCCTTTGTTTATGAGTTAAATAAAAATTCTTCAGCTTGACGTTCAAAACTCTTGAATGACCTAGCAATATTTCCAACCATTCTAATCTGGGATCCATTCTTTTGGGTCCTCTTCCATGAGTATTCTGTATCCTGTTACAATTTGTGGGAATGCAGTCTTCCCATTGAGTTGGTTTTTATTCTTATGACCTAAAATATTAGCTCACTGAAAACATTCCAAATAGGGTTTTATTTTTTTTTGCCTATAAACAGGTTATATTTTGCCCTATAATGTATTTATACATGTCTTCCCCTTGCCCTGTCCAACTAGAATATAATTTCTCCTTATACAAATCTATACTTTTATTGACTCTTACTCGTCATGCTTATAACGGGCTTATGAATTAAGTCGGCATTTGTTGAATTAACTTGAATTTGTTAATAGGTTTGGAATTGATAAATCCAGAGACTATTATGTAAGGTTGAAAACTTGAGGGTGTGGGAGCAAACTACTAACATCAACGTCATTGAAGATACTCCCACAGAAAGGCAAACATGTTTTCGACATTACTTTTTTTTTCCTTAAGTAAGCTAAGGCTAATTTCAGTGTTTATTGAGATATCCTATTAACGCTTGTAAACATGAAAAAAACAAAAAACTTCATAAAGAGCTGTGTGGTAGTTTTCTGACGATATAAGTGTTGAGCTTTATATTTACCATTACTTTCCTTAATTCAAAGGAAAATAGTATTTAGAACAAGAGAAGTGTAGGCAAAAATATGTGCGTCAGTGGAAAATTCTGCATTGTTGGGATTCTAGAGGAAACCCTTTGGGTTATCTGATTCTGATTCTAGGGAAACTATGAAAGCTATTTTACAACACCATAAATTGTAGATAGCTGCTAGTAATGCAAAAATAATTCTTGTCTATGTACATGCAAATTCTGTCCTGTCCAGTAGAAGTCCAACTGACAATCCCTCACCATTACGGGAAAAAAAAACAAGTTTGCCTTCACTTGTGCAGTCATTTCAATATTCCTGATCTATAAATGTGCCCAGTCTGGATTTTCTTTTGAACCCAGTTGTATTTGCCTGTTTTCCTCATTGGCTACGAGTTTAATGAAATCTTTAATGTGTATTCATTTTTATATCTGCGTGGGAGTCATGATTTTCTCTTGTTTAAAAATTAACTTTTAAAGGAAATAAGTCCCTGTTTCGTTCTTCCTTCCTGGTGTTGTCATAGGTTCTGACCACCAAACTGATATTGAAGAAATGGGAAATAACAAGAGAAGGGACACCAAAATAATAAGGAAACCTCAAAACCTGCCATACAGTGAATACTTGAAAAAATTGGGGAAATTTATGTTGGAGCAGAGTAATCTAAAAGGGAAATGATCGTTATTCCCCCTAAACCCAAATGGTTATCATATGGAAAAATGACTATTCAGGCTTTATGAGTTTTCAGAGGATAAATCTGAAACATGGAGTGACATTTATACAGAGGTCAATTTTGGCTTAACATAAATCCGAACTTGCCAACAATTAGAACTAAACAGAAATGATGTAGTTAGCTTTGACATGTCTGGATGTCTTTGCCTCCAAGGGTATTCAAGAAGAGTTCCAACAAAATCTTAAAAGGATTCTTTTAGTGTTGATTAGATTATAAGCTATAGAATTGGACTAGATATCTTGTGGAGAATTTCAATCCAGAGTTATTAATTTCGTGATTCAGTCTGATCCTGGTTGTATATGTGGATTAGAGCTCCTGGAACGCCAGCACCTTTGTAAATATGCTCTCCTGAAGTTACTATGTCATCTTTCTGTAGTAGGATCTTAAGTTACCATTGTCATCTTTTTGTAGTAAGATGTTAAGTGAGGCTTTGCCTATTACCTGGGATTTTGGGTTCAGACCCCAAAGCTGAGGACAAAGCATAAGAACCCTTGATATGGGTGATTAAGATACTCAACTGTGTAGAATGGAGTGTTTGTCAGCTTGCCAGAGACATAGAAATAGATCTCTGTACCCAGCTGGGTGCTCATGAAACTGTAGAAACTCAGTCCTTCTTTCTAAACACAGTGGCAGAGTCCTTGGCAGTGTGTGATCTCTGGGGCTCGGGGGTGAGTGGTTGGTTGAGACAATGGGCATTGATTCTTCCCTGCTAGAGTCAAAGTCTAGGATTGAAGTTACTTGAAGATCAGAGCAAAGATTGTGGCTGCCAGGGGAGTGGCCAGTCTGTAAAGAATTTGGTGGGCAAGAGAAGTGTAATATTTCCCAAAGCCAGAGGCAATAGCCTGGAAGGTAGCCAGGTGTGAGTCATAGGGAAAGAACATTACACCAGTGACTGCTCCTCTGTGAATACTGTTGGGGCAAGAGCTGAGTGGCAATTGTAAGGAAAATGTTAGCCAAAAATTTCACTGCTTGAATTAGGAAATAGTACAGTGTTGGAGAAGGGGGGTGAGGATGGGAATGGGAACTTCTCAGGTCCAATAGGAGAGAAATATAATTTGGGCATTTGCCATGACAGAAGACCCATATTCCGCATTGCAAGAACAGCAGTTCCTAAAAAAATGTGTCCTTTTCCTCTCATTCCTTCCCCTTTCCTCATCCCAGGGAGCCATTGACAACATGGGAGAGGAGAAGGGGTAGTGGGGGAGCAAGTGGGGAAAGAGAGAGGAAACATGCCATCCCCCAATGCTGAGCCGCAGAATTCCTGGCCTGGTCTGCGCCGGGACAGGGAGAAGCTTTGGGAGATTAAAACTATGACATTGTTAGATTAGAGAAACATTTCAACAACTAAAACTGAAATTGTACTAATAAGCAAAAGACACTGGAAGGCTGGGGCAGAAACAGGAGAGAGGACCCCAAAAGGCACTAAGCCTGTAGAGCTGAGGTGAGAGAACAAAGCTTTGTCAGCTTGAAAGTACGACAGATTTTATGAACCTGCTTCAGGTATCACAGCAGAGTCTTATGTCTGAACAAGAGCTACCCTTTCTTGGTCACTCTTTGCAGTTATGTATAGATCTGGTAATAAAATGTATCATTCTATGATTTCAATGAGACAGCATCCACAGTTCAATCAACTGTCATCAGACAGTTCACACAGAGTTCACAAATTTACATTGGTGAAGAAATTCTTCGCAATGCCTAGTAGAATACACAAGCGTTCCCTCTTTCTCGTCTTTTTCTTTTAAACTAAAAACGTAATACATTTTGGACATTAGCTATTTGAGAACATTAGTTTAGTTCCTGTGTTGACGTATGGCTGGAAGATCTTTTGCTCCTCCTTGGCCACATCCTTCACCATTGACACTCCACTCTCTATCCACTACCAGCCTGGGACACAAACAAGGAGATGGGAAGGAAATGTTAATATCATGGAGGGGACATTTTAAAAAATAATTTGAAGATGAAGGAAAGGGCAATGCTTGTTTAGAATAACACTGGACTGCAAATTGTTGCAGGTGTTCTAGCCAGAGATTAAAGTTTACTTTTAAAATTGGATTTGCTTTTTAATAGTCCATCTAGAAGCCAGATGACTTTGAAATTCTCAGTTCTACCTCCTCCTGCTGCTCCTCTATCCTGGGAGGATGAGCGAGGGAGAGGAGAAAGGGCAGCCACTGGCCCAAAAGGCCACTTATAAAGAGATTCAGAGAACCTGAATGCACGGGGAAGAGATTGAAAGGGAGGCTCAGGGAAAAACTTGTTTTGTTATAAGTCAGCCCCTAGAACTAAGTCCCCAGGCCTGGACACCGAGATGGGAAAAATGTGGGGGGAAAAAACTGGAGCACTCAGAAATCTATGAATCTTTCTGTATTTTGTACGGGCCAAAATATCTACCTGCTGTTCTTCTTGACCTGTCTCTAATTCAGTCTGCACCTTGCAAGTGGAATAAAGCATCCTCTCTTATCCAAGACCCCTGGTGGATGCCCAAAACCATGACTAGTACTGAACCCTATAGGTGCTATGTTGTTTCCTATACATACATATCTATGAAAAAGTTCAATTTATAATTTAAGCACAGTAAGAGATTTATAACAGCAACTAATAATTAAATAGAAAAATTATAACAATATGTTGTAATAGGAGTTATGTGAATGTGTCCTCTCTCTTATCTTATTGTACATGTTATTGTACTGTATTCACCTGTCTTCTTGTGATGATATGAGATGATAAAATGCCTACCTAATGAGATGAAGGGAGGCAAATGGCCTGGACACTGTGACGTAGCATCAGGACACTATAGATGTACTGATGATTTGGTCATCTGCTTCCAGACCCGGGATGACTGCAGATAGCTGAAACCTTGAAGAGGGAAACTCAGGATAAGGGGGGAACTACTAATCTTTCTAAAACACCATTTGAATCAGGTCATTTGTTCTACTCCTCCTTGCCCCTAGGACAAAGTCCAAACTCTAGACTAAGCATGCAAACTCTGCTCCACTCCACTTTTAATGATGACCCCTCCACTTCCTTAGTCCTCAAGAGCCAGTAATTCCACATATCTTTGTTTCTATTCCCTCAATGAGCCACATTCCCTCTTGCCTTCAGGTCTTAACATATGATATTTTTTTCTGATTGGAATTCTTTTCCACCCCATGTTTACCTGAAGATCTCCTGTGATTTCTTTATATCTCTTCTTTGTATCTCTTCTTTATATCAGAGTACCTCCCTCTGGGAAAGCCATCCTTGCCCCCCAATCTGGATTAAATTTCTTTTCTATGTTCTATGGATGTCAGCTCTTTTTCTCTCAGGATTTGGTACATGGTGCTAAAGTGACTTATACACATGGCCTATGTGTTCCAACTCTGCTCAGAGCTGGAACCTTCGGGTCACTGGCTGATCCTTAGTACCTAGCACCTGCCTGGCCCCTAAGAGACACTCTGTAGAGGATCATTGGGTAGATGAATATTGAAGTTTACTAGAACACACATTTGACTGTTGAAACTAAAATTAAGAATTAAGCTTCTTGTCTTCTGAAACAGAACCACTGGTGGTTTTCCAACCTTTCTACAATTCTAGAGTTTGATCTCAGTATTCTTTCGATCAGTTACAAGGACCTTCATCCATGTTCCAGCAGTTGTTTATATTTCTTTTTTACTGAATTACATTTTATTATAAAAATGTGGTTATGAATGTGTTCCCCCAAAAGTCTCTCAACATATGAGAAACAACATATTTTCTTCATGTTAGTATTGGGTGACCTACATTATAAGCCTTTAATAAGTGTTTGCTAATGTTTAATGGAACCTCTTACATAAAATGATCATTTCAGAGAAGTGATCCCTCTAGTGGCTAACCTATTTCAATACATATTTTTACGTCAACGAAACTTAAGTTATGAACCAACTAAGCACAATATAGAAAGTGAGAATTAAATTTTGGTCTATCAATCTTATTATATGACATTAGCATTACCTCAACTTTTGTACACCTTAATATTGATGAGAAGGTAAAGATGTGGACATAATTTGTTAGTATGTTTAAAATATGAATTCACTGCATTCTCATATTTATTGATCTCTTAATATACGTCTAATGAGCAATGATACTTTTTTAACAGTTACAAAATGTTTGCAAGAATTTGTGGGAATGTAAGTATAATTTGACAAGAAAAAATATTTACTGTAAAACAATGAAATAAATAGTTGTTTTTCCTACATTACCATGCCGGTAACAGGGAATGTGATAGCTCAATGATATACACATCCTATTTGGAATCTATTAGATTCCGGATGCATTCATAAGATTTGGCCTATTAACATTTGACTTGATGCCATGAACTTCCAAAAAAACATATTTTTAATCTTCTCCTATTTGTGTGAGTGAAACCCACCAATTGTTATTTGATCAGAAACCACTCTTAGCAATTTTTGCATTGGCTACACGGGGACTGAGGAGGTAATAAAACTCCAATTTGCATCCTCGTTACATGTACTTTCAAGAAATGCTTTTCTAGTAGTTTCATGACATGGTAATAATTTACCTTTTGATTTATGCTTCTAATGCAACTATGTCCATAAATTAATATGACTAATTTAGGTTTGAACAATCATCTATCCAAAAGTTCTTTGTCATACTCAAAAGAAGTTTTGGGATATCAATCACCTATACCAATATGATTCAAAGCATACTTTTTAGAGCATCATATTAGTAGAGGAGCATACATGTACAGTAATACCTTGGATTGCGAGTAACTTGTTCTCTGAGTATTCTATAAGGTGAGCAAACATTTCTAATAAATTTTACCTTGATAAACGAGCGACGTCTTCCAATACGAGTAGTATGTGCCACTGAACATCACACGGTCACAACTGAGCCAATGGTTCTTGAAATTTGCCTTGATATACGAGGGCTTTGGATGACAAGCATATTTCTGGAACAAATTATGCTCGCAAACCTAGGTTTTACTGTATACGCCTTTATTTACTTCGCAAACATTTAATGTTCATCTGCCACATGTCTGGTTTGCAACACAACCTCTGTCTCAAAATTTGGGGATCAGGTGGTGGTAAAGATATATAAACAGATAATTATAACACAGTGTGGTACATGAAGAGATGGAGATATTCAAAAACTCTTATGGGATCACAGAGGAGAGTCATCTTGCTCAACACAAGAGTTTGTGAAAGTTTCTTTTTTTTTTTTAATGTTTATTATTGAGAGACAGAGAGACACGGAGCATGAGCAGGGGAGGGGCAGAGAGAGAGAGGGAGACACAATCTGAAGCAGGCTCCAGGCTCTGAGCCGTCAGCGCAGAGCCCGACGCGGGGCTCCAACTCACAAACTGCAAGATCATGACCTGAGCCAAAGTCGGACGCTTACCCAACTGAGCCACCCAGGCGCCCCGATAGAGTTTGTGAAAGTTTCTAGAGGGAGATCATGTCTGAACTGTGACTTAATATATAAATGGACATGAGCCGGGGAGAGAAAGGGGAATGAAAACTTGTAAGTAAAAGCATGAAGGTGAGAAGGATCTGATGTGTGGGAGAAAATGTGTGCAGTTTGATATTGCTGGCAACTGAATCCAAAGCAGTGATTCTGAAAGATGAAGGAAAACAAGTTGACAACCTGCTCTCTTGTGAAGATCATGCCACATTACTTCGTGGTGAAGAAGAACAGTTGAAGGATTTTGAGGGGGAACGATGTAGACAGATTTGGAAAGAAGTGCGAATCTGAGAAAGACAAGGCAAGAAACACCAAGATCAATTAAGAAGCACCTGAAATAGCTCAGGCAAAGATAATGAGGGCCTTAAATAGAGCAATAATAGGAGGACTAGACGGCAGAGGATGAATTGGAGAAATATTTAAAAGATCACATTGGAAGTATCTGAGCTATGAGGGAGATAGGAGGAATTGAGGATGATTTCTTAGACTCTAGCTAGGGTGAGAAAGCAGCTACAATAATTTATCTCAGAGGTAATAGAAAACCCATTTCAAACTGGCTTTAGAAAAACCAAGACTAAAAATTTCAGAAGTCGTTCTTGCTTCAGGCACAGAGCTTGGGCTGATATGTCATTGAGGCTTAGACTCTTTGTCCTTCCTTTCAGCCCAGTTTGAGCCACACCTCTCAAGTGCACCGGCCAACAGATGGCTTCTCCAGGACCCCCGGGGCTTCTCCGAGATCCAGTAATAAAGATTTGCCTCTGGCCCAGCATGGGACCTCCCTGAATCTGCTCCAGTACTTGGTCGATTTAGGTGCTGCATATGTTGTTAAATATTTTGAATAGCTCCTTTTGATATAGGACTCATAGCACATATTAATTTTATATTAGACATATGTAATAAAGAGTGCTTTGTTATATGAGATGATACTGCAGATTAATCAGATTTGAACAGGAATTGGCAAGTACTCTGGATGCCCTAGTGAAAAACATGTGTGCTGGCCCATAAAGCTTAAAGAGATTCAGGGGCCTGGCACGTTGGTGAAGTTTTAGGGGTCCAGTGATCTGAGTCAAGCCATGATGTTCTTTCCATGGCACTGGATATATTGTCATAGTTTACATTCCCCTAGAAGCAAACTCTGAGACAAGGGTTAAAGTGTAACAAATTTATTTGGAAAGTGATCCTAAGAAACACCAATAAGGCAATAGAGATGTTAGACCTAATAAGGACATTTTACAAGCAAATTACCATTATGTCAGTGGCTTGGTTCCATGAAACTCTAGCAGGCAATAAGGCTTGAACTCAAGCCGCAGTGTTGGTCCACTTAAGAAGCATAGGAATTGGGATATTTATACGCCAACTTCCACTAAGCATTTGTTAAGAATTGCTTCTAAGGGGGTAAATTCCCCAGTACTTCTGGTTTTCAAGTAGTTCTGACCACCAAGAAAACACTCAGTTAAAAAGTTGCATATGCTGGCGGTTAGAAGTTTATCCTGGAAAGGCTGAGAGAAGGATGAGGCACCACTGAGAGGTACTCATGCCCCTTGACAAGTTCACTCTGTCCTGTCACTGCTTCTTCAAGGTGATGCCTATCACATTTTCTGATAAAAAGGATTACAGCACAAGGATTTGTAGAACCAGATATTGTCCCTGCTGCATCTGTTGAGGTCAATGATTCAGCTGATATTTATCAACTCCATCCTTTACCTCCCATTCTAGATACTTCTCATCCATAGCCATTACCTCTTGTGGTCCAGTTTGCTTTCCCACTGGAAAGATCTATGCATCAGATCTCATCCTTTAGGGTTGTAGCCTGTGGTTACTCTGCCCTTATCAAACAGTAGTTGCTGCAATTGCCCTGCCCAGGCCATTATGGGCCATGGAAGCAGCAAAAAGCACCAGAGTGAATCTTCTGAATTCCAGACATAACACTTCCTGCTCCATTATGGAGTAGCAATCCTATCTCTTTAAGATAACTAGTGTCAATTAGTCCAGTTAGTTTGGGAAACTTTTTCTTTACTCCTAATATGTGAGTATGATGAGCCCCATATGATCAGGAGATAGTTACACTTTTGTAGAATTCTTAATACTGTTTCTGGTAGACTATTTCCCCTAGCCAAGCACTCAGGAACCAATATCACTAATCCAGCAGAGCCCCTCTTATTCCACTCTTGATTCTAAAACCATATATTCTAGCTACTGGGGACAAAGCCCCATATAATGAACATGGATTTAAAATATACATGGCACCTTGAAGGTCAGAGCCTCAACCCTACAAGGTATCCACTTCCAGCTAGCACCTTAGCTACATCGTTATGAGTCTTTTTCAATATTTTATTGAAATGTCAATATGTCAAAATCAGTGTATTCCAATATCATATTTTCACCATATCACCTCATGTACCTTGAAAGGGATTCCTTTGACAGATATGTCAAAATCAGTGTATTCCAATATCATATTTTCACCATATCACCTCATTTACCTTGAAAGGGGTTCCTTGGGCGAAGGTGATGTTTTGTAGGATGTTAGTAAACCAGACATTGTGAGCCCTTACTAGAATTACACAAGAATCACCAAAGATCTGTAGAATACCTAAATTACACTATCAATCACCTTCACAAATTAGTGCAATACATGCACTTCTCAAGTTTGAACACTCACCTACATAGACCACTTTAGAAGGCCAGTGTTACATTAACACCAAAGCGAGAAAAGACATTCCAAATAGAGAAAACTGCAGACCACAGGCACAAAAATTTTAAACAAATTTTTTATAAGTTCAGTATTATCCAATTGAATATGACAACAAATACATAGAATGATACATCCTGACAAAGTAGGATTTATTCTTGTAATGAAAACTTTGGTTTAACATTTGAAATTTATCACGATCTTAAAGAAACGTAAGAGAAAAACTTTATGGTTATCTAAATAGATGCATTTGATAACATTCAAAAAATTCTCAACAAACTAAGAATAGAAGAGAACTTTCTCAACCTGATAAAAACTCACCATGGTGAGTTGAAATGGTCTGAATACATACTTTCTGAGATTAGGATCAAGGTAAGAATGTACCTTCTCCTCAGTTCTGTTCTACATTTTACTGGCTATCTCAGTCACTGTAATAAGACAAGAAAAAGAAATGAAAGACCTCGAGATTGGAAAAAAATAAAACTGCTTTAGAGATGAATATTATTTTCCTGGGTTGCCACACCAAAGTACCACAAATTGGGTGGCTAAAAACAACAAAAAATATTCTGGAAGCTAGAAGTCCAAAATTAAGGTGCATGGTCCCTCTGAAACAGCTAGTTGTTTTCTTTTTTATTTTTATTTTAGAGAGAGGGGGAGCACACGAGTGGGGATGGGGGCAGAGGGAGAGAGAGAAAGAAAGAGAATCTCAAGGAAGCTCCACTCTCAGCCCTACATGGGGCTCCATCTCATGACCCTAGGATCATGACCCGAGCTGAAATCAAAAGTTGGGCACCCAACTGACTTAGTCACTCAGGTGCCCCTGAAACTTCTAGAAAGAAGATCCTTTCTTGTTTGTTCCTAGCTTCTGGTGGTGTTGGTCAGTCCTTGACATTCTTTTCCTTGTTCAACTCCAATACCTGCCTCCATCTTCGCATGGTGTTCTCTTGTGTGTCTATGGCTTTACGTGTCCATTTTCTTATAAAGAATAAATTATATTGGATTAAGGCTTACCCTAATGACCTCATCTTACCTTAATTGAATCTGCAAAGATCCTATTTCCATATAAGGTCACATTCATAGGTACTAGAAGTTAGGACTTCAACATATCTTTTTGGGGGAAATGTTCAACCCATAACAAGATGATATGATGTATACACAGAAAATCATAAGAAATTTACAAAAGAGGTATTAGAATTAATAAGTGGTGGGCACCTGGGTGGCTCAGTTGGTTAAGTGTCCAACTTTGGCTCAGGGCATGCTCCCACAGCTTGTGGGTTCGACCCCCACATTGGGCTCTGTGCTGACAGCTCAGAGCCTGGAGCCTGCTTCAGATTCTGTGTCTTCATGTCTCTCTGCCCCTTCCCCTTTTATGCTTTCTCTTTCTCTCAAAAATAAATAAACATTAAAAAAAAAAGAATTAAGTTAATTTACCTAGGTCAACAAGATCAGTAATCAAAGCTTAATATTATTTTTATTTACTAGGAAACCAATTGGAAAAAGAAATAAAAAGATATAATTCCATTTATAATAGTATTCAAAAAAACTCTGGAAATATTTAGGGGAAAATTTCACCAAGTATGTACAAAACCTATAGGCTGAAAACTACAGAACATTGTTTAGAGTAGCTAAAGATGTGAATCAATAGGAAATAATGTGTTCATGGATTAAAAGATTTGATGCTATTAACATGTTGATTCTCCTCCAATTTATCTGTAGATTTAAAGCAATCTTATTTCAAATTCTGGCAAGATTTTGCAAAGAATTTGACAAACTGATTCAGATTATGTAGAAGAGTCAAAGCAATTTAAACAAGAAAAAGTCCAAACCTAGAGAGAGGACTTATACTACTAGAATTCCAGGTTTGCTACAAAGCTACAAGAGTTAAGACTGTGGTTTTAGCATAAGGATAAAAATATAAATTCAGGAACTAAACAAAGAATTTAGAACTAGACCAACACATTTAATTGTGTTTAATTGGTTGTCAAAAAAAAAAAAGTGTCAGGACAATCCAATGGGGAAGATCAAATCTTTTCAACAAATGGTTTTGGAACAATTAGATATTCATACTGAGGAAAATGTTGTTCTTTTTCTTTTAGCCTTTCTCTGTGCCCAAATGTTAACTTGATATGGATCATAGACCTAAATATAAAAACTTAAACTGTAAAAGTTCTAGAAGACAAGCATAGGGGAAAATCTTCTAAACTTGAGAGATAAAGATTTCTCAGATACGACATAAAAAACTCTAGAAACTTTGTAACAAAAACCGTAAAGTAAAAATGATTTATCAGACTCTATCCAAATTTAAAACATAGTCTTCTGCAAAGATATCATTACAGAACAAAAAAGGCTAACCACAGAATGGGAGGAAATGCTCTCAATATTTCTGATAAAAGATGTTTATCTAGAATAGATAGAGAACTCTTAGTATTTAATAAATAGACAAATAGGAGATGGGGTTTCATATGCATAGCAATACCACAGACTGAGTAGTTTAGCAACAGAGATTTATTTTCTCATGGTTCTGGAGATTAGAAGTCCAATATAAAGATATGGCCAGGTATGATTTCTTCTGAGGTCTCTCTTTGGTTTGTAAATGGCCACCTTCTCACTGTGTCTTCATATAACTGTCACCCTGTGCATCTGTCTGGTATCTCTCTGTATGTCCAAATTTCCTTTCCCTAAAAGAACAACAGTCAGGTTGGACTAGGGCCCACCCTAAAAACCTCATTTTTATCACTTCTGAAAGATCACATCTCCAAATAGAGGTACTATATTCTGAGGTACTAAAGGTTAGAACTTCAACATATAAATGAGACACAATTTAGCCCATAACACTTGTGCAGACACTTCACAGAAAAAGAGTTCTAAATGGCCAATATCAATATGCAGCTGATCAACATCATCAATCATTAGAGAAATGCAAGTTAAGGCCACAGTAAACCATCACAACATGACCATTAAATTGCCTAAAATTAAAAATATTGACAATACCAATAGAGGAACAATTGGAACTTTCACACACTGATGGTGTTGTTATGAAATGGTACAACCACTTTGAAAAACTGGCAATTTCCTAACCAAATATAGATTTGCTATGCAGTCTAGCAATTCCACTCAAAGGTATTGATCCAACAGAAATGGATACATATGCCTTCGTAAAGTTTTACATGAATGTTCCATAGTAGCTTTATTTATCATAGCAAGAAAAAAAACTAGCTAGAATTTTCAAAGTGTCCATCAATATGCAAATGAATAAATAAGCACTAACCAATAAGTAAATAAGTATAATGATACAATACAATAGCATCAGCGATAAAAAATAATAAACCATTACTTATAAAAACGTGGATGAATTTTTGAGTCATCATGCAGAGTTGATGAAGTCATAAACAAAAGAGTACCTACTGTGTGATTCCATTTATATAAAATTTTAGAAAATGCGAACTAATTTTTAGTGACAAAAAGCAGGTCAGCAGTTGTCTGGGAACTGGGGTAAAAGGATATATGCACTACAAAATAGCACAAAGGAGTTTTTTAAAGTAATGAAAATGTCTCATATCATCAATGTATAGATCTGACAAAACTCATGAAATTGTCCACTTAAAATGCATTCACTAATTGTATCTAAATTATACGTCAATGAATTCTTTTCAATTAAAAAGTAATCTATAATTAACTCTTCAGCTCATTTTATTCTGTCATTACTTTATCAAGAAAAGTTTTCTCAAGGTCACTGAATTTCCATGTTTCCAAATCCATATATCCTTTTTCTTTTCTTTTTTTTAACGTTTATTTTTGAGCGACAGAGAGAGAGACAGAGCATGAGCAGGGAAGGGGCAGAGAGAGGGGCAGACGCAGAATCCGAAGCAGGCTCCAGGCTCTGAGCTGTCAGCACAGAGCCCGACGCGGGGCTCGAACTCACAAACCGCGAGATCATGACCTGAGCCGAAGTTGGACGCTTAACGGACTGAGCCAGCCAGGCACCCCTCTTCTTTTCTGTTTTTGCTGTATTCTATCCATTAGCTGCCTTCCATACCTCTGGCGGGTGAATGAATTCCTTCTTCTCAGCTTTCATGACAGCATCTCTTGTTTTATTATACTCAAAGAATTGGCTCTTCTAAGGCTCTTTTTCTCAGTTGTACTTCTCTACCCAAAGTCTACGTATTAGAGATTTTCAGGGCTTCATCTTGGGTCCTTTTTTTTTTTTTTTTCTCAATCCACTCTCAATTGTCTTCCAGAACCTAGCATAGCGCCTGATACTCATCATTAATATTTGTTGAAAAAAAAAGGGTAAATCAAATACTGAAATTACAAGCTCAGAGAGAGAGAGTGTCTGTATTAATACACTACTATAATTTACGATCTGGGCTGGAATATCTTTCTAAGATCTTAATAGTGACACGTTAATCAAGTAAATACTACAAGATAAATTTATCTCTGTCTCCTCATTCTTTAAACCTGATTTTGGTCAGTGTATTCAACTAAAATATATCCATCACATATTCCAATTTCTTTTTATGATTTTTTTCATGTTATAGGTTAGAATAAACAAATAAGTGGCAGAGCTGTGATTTGAGCCAGATCAAGCATCTCTAGAGCCTATGTACTTAACAATAATTTAAATATTTTTAGAGAAAAACAGAAGCTGTGGTTTACTGTCCTTAAAACTCAGCTATTTATATCATTGCAACAAATGATATGTTTCTTGAGAAGAAAAATAGGAAGCATATGACTTTAAAATTTGAGGTCTAATTCCCTACAACAATTATAAAATGGTGGACAGTAATATTTTACATTTATGCATACATGATGGTTTCTCTCCTTTAAAATATGTCTAATAGTTACCATAGTAACAGATGCAGAGTCTCCTCTATGTGCCTCCTGGTGTTACCAGTGTGAATAACAACACGATATTATATTCGTAGAAAGACGAAGAACAAATCCGTGGCAGAACATCATGAAATAAGTTTTAATTGTAGTGTTTTAAAGTTACCTTTAAATGTATAAAATATTCATATTCATATTATATTATTATATAATTATAAAGGAAATGTTTCCCTTTGTATCTAGAATATATTCATATTAATGCAAATATGATTTGCATATGTATAGACGAATATACAGAGCCATCAATCAATATCCTTTTACAGGACTCTGTGGTGTGCAAACAACATAGTCTTGCTACTGTGGAACCACCGGCACGGGTCAAACCAGAAATTGGCCGCTGTCATTTGACAACTTATATTTATATAAAAAGATGCTGACCAAAGGCAATATTAAAATCCTACATTGTTAAACATTTGAAGAACAATTTGAAAAATAGATTTTTTAGAAAAATTTAATGTTTTATTTATTTTTGAGAAAAAGAGAAAGGGAGAGAGAGAATGAACAGGGGAGGGGCAGAGAGAGAGAGAGAGGCACAGAATCTGAAGCAGGCTCCAGGCTCTGAGCTGTCAGGACAGAGCCCAACCTGGGGTTCGAACTCACGAATTGCAAGATCATGACCTGAGCCGAAGTCGGATGCTTAATCAACTGAGCCACCCAGGCACCCCTAAAATATATCTTTTTTTTTTTTTTAATTAACGTTTATTCTAGGGAGAGAGAGGGAGAGAAAGAGACAGGGTGCAAGCAGGGGAGGGGCAGAGAGAGGGAGACCCAGAATCTGAAGCAGGCTCCAGGCTCTGAGCTGTCAGCACAGAGCCCAACTTGGGGCTCGAACTCATGAACTGTGACATTGTGACCTGAGCCAAAGTTGGACGCTTAACCAACTGAGCCACCCAGGCGCCCTGAAAAACAGATTTTTCTAAACAAATGGGAAACGTTAATTATAAGAACTTTGTCTTCTTCCCTTGAGAGCTTCGTCTTTTCTTCTTTTCTTTCCTCCTAAGTAAGTTTTTGTCTTTTTAAAAATTTTATAATCATTTTACCCTCATCTATACTCCGTCTCTGGCCAGAAATGTCTGCAAGGCCCAGATAGAAATGTCTTTAAGAAACAATAACTGCTTAATGGGATATCCTGCTACATAGAAGAAGCTCTCTGGACTAACGTTGTTTTTCCTCCAAAGAAAAAAGAATCTTTGAGAAGTAAATATGAGAGTACGAGAATGAGAATCTATATGTTTCCTAGTAGAAATAAAAGAATTGGATATGAATCAGAAAATGTTCAAAATGGAAAGAATCTTGATATCAGTCAGGTAAACGTACATTTTTTCAGCGATGGAAGCTGAGGACTCAAAAAGTTAATTTAAAGTCGCCTAGTTGTGGTAGAACTTAGAATTTCTGATTGTGAGCTCTTATCATTTTACCAAGATGTCTAAATAAATTTACAGTGTGGACTAACAATTTGCTGTGTTTTGAAACATTTTTAAAACTTTCAAAATTAGATTACTAATGAAGACTCACTTTCTCCTATGAAACCTAGTGTCTGATCCATTTCACCAGGGACCTTTAAAAGGAGCAGTGGTTGAAAACTCTATACTATGTCAGCTGCAAATGCATTTAAGCATATGACATGTATCAGAGACATCTACCAAGGGATAAAGGAGAGATATCATCAGAAACAGCATTTTTATAACACAGTAAATAGAAGCAATTTTTATGAGTTTGAAGAATCATTAAAGTAATTGTATCTGATCGGAGTTCATTAAGGAAGTTCATTATTACTGTACTATGAATTAATTAAGTTATTTCACAAAATAGAATCTCGGAATGTATACTGTTTTCAAGGTAATACATTGGTGCCAGATAAGGGGAAGAAAACATAAAGTGCCATGCTTGATTCAGTCCATGACAGTTTCTTTATATTTTAAGATATTAACAGAGAGCTGAAGTCTCAGATTTCTTAGTAAAAGTAATTGTCCAAAACACATGAGATAACAAATGAATTGTCATTTCATTAATTTACTTTACATAGGAATATTCATGAGATAGCAATACTTCATATCCTATTTTAGGTTAGTGGCTCTTAAAATTTCCTCTATCCGGGCAGCAGTAGTCAGTAATACTTATTTCAAAACCACATGCTTTCCTATATACATATTTTAAATTGTCACATACAGACTTTAAATCTAAAAAGAAAAAGCAAGATTTTCATTTGATGTCATATTTTCAAATTATGAAGAAGATACTTCCATAGAAGTTATTTTCCAAAATGATGACATCTTGGATACAACAGATTGGCTATTAAATAGACACAGGTTTGTGAACCATCTGTTATGTAAAATTTCTCTATCAAAAAGAATTAACTCTATTTAAACCAGTCAGGCAATATGAGTATGGGCTCTTTGCCAGGCCTTAGAAATAACCTTGTCATATTGGCATGAATGTTACCACAGTATTTGTGAAAAGACAGACAGATACTCCATTTCTGCCATTTTGGAAAATGCCTACCTGGTCTTCTTTTCAGCTCATCAAACACAAAAAGTTATATGAATAACTTAGGTGTGAGCTTAAAGATTAGTATAGTTTGACTCCTGTTTTCCATAATTTAGGACTTCCTTTTATAAGATCCCCAACTTTGACCCACAACCAAACAACTAAATGAACTCCACACAGTTCTAGTCACCCTGATTATGTCAGAAGTAGCTGTTTCCTGTATTTTTCTTTTATGAAGATTTATCAAAGTATTTGCATTTGGCTACTTCCCATTTTTATTAATTATACTCAATAAGTTTTCAAAGATGTGCTAAACATGGAAATCCACATTTATCTTGGAAAGTTTTTAGAAGGATAAGAGACATATTCCTATATTGTGGGTAGTGATGATGAAAAAGGGAGAGAAGATAGAGAGACAGGGAAAATCCTTTTTACTTAGTCAAAAAATTACTTAGTGTTATCTTCATTTTTAAGACACCATTTATTATAAAATTTCCCATTGAAATAATAACAACCTTTGGGAAAGAAAAAAAGGATAGTTGCCAAGTTTCTTTTGACATTGGCTATAAAACATGTCAGAAATGGTAAATAGAAAAAAAAGTTTATTTTATAATTCAGAAAATCGGTTACACAATTGACTACAGGAAAAAATACGCAAGGCATTGTACCAAAGGCTTTACGTACTTTGTCTCATTTATTTCCCACTGATTTCTGAGGTAGATTCTATTATTATCTGTTTATAGTAATAGTGATCTATTAGGTGATATGAGGTGATAACCAACAGTGAATATTAGGTCTGGCATATGTCTCCTTAAATGTAATGGCTAAGATGTTGGCTTATATCTCTGACTTCAGTGCTTAGGTAATGAGTGGGAGTCTATACTGTCTCCAAATATTGCTTGAACTCTATTAGAGGCAAAGTGATGGTCAAGTGTGGACTACTCACATTCAAAGCCCAGCTCTGTCACTTTTCCACATGCATGGTCTTAGGCAAATTGCTTATCCTCCAAGCATTTTACTTTGTTCCCCTCCAAAATCTATTAAATATATCTGTCTCATATGTTTCTCCTGAGGACAAAGGAATGAATGTATGTGAAATTCTTAAAATAGTGCCTAGCATATAGTAAAAGTTAGCTATTATTATTTAATAAGTGCAGTAGGTTAAGTGTTGTGCTAAAGGGGACAAAAAGTAGAGTAAAAAATAATAGGATAAATGCTATATTGGGTTATGTATCATGGTGGAGGGAGAATAAGAAGCAAAGACAGCAGGTGCCAGTACATAATGTATGTTGTCAGGAACTACAAGACACTCAGAGAGCATGGGACCTGGGCATGTAGGGAAGAGTGGATCCTGCCTATGGGAGTATACATTTTACCTGCAGCCAAAACCCAAACAGACTGGTATAAAACTTTCAGAGTAGAGCATGGGATGGTGATCATATTTATGTGTTAAGTAGATCAAGCTGGTCACAGAAAGATAGTTTGAAGGAAGGTAAGAGTTAACTAGGCAGAGAGCAGTGGGAAGGAAGGCCTTTGTGTAGGGAAGTGGACAATTCCATAAGACAAGGATTACGTTTGAGGTGGACTCCAACGCGAATGAAGTTTGATAGGATACACAGAGTGAGGCGAACTCCTTGAGTGTAGCAATAATGTCTTTTCACTTACTTTGTGATTTGTAACGTCTTGGACCCAACAGCTTGCATTGTTGTCCCGGACAGATTGCTGTTTTGTAAAGTCTGGGATCATCTCCAGGTTAGTGGTAACAGAAACTGTGTCTCTTATTTACAGTTTTCACCTTCACCAAGAAAATAGTAAGTCATCTCACTAACTTTGCTTTTTCCTACTATCGTCCTTCAGAAACTTATTTGAATACACATTATGCGCTTCCTTCATCATAGGTTGTCAGCACCAGCAACACGTTAATGGTGATTTTATGGCAAAGTTTTATTGCTAAGAATAAGGGCAACAGATCCTTTTTTCCTTCATATAGTTTCAGAAGATTCATTTCTCATTTCTATAGCCACTAAAAGGGGTATTCAGTCTAAAACACAGTGACATTTTCATTGACTAAGTGCTTAGTTCCTGTATGCTTGGAGCACCGTCCTTTTGATGTCAGGCAAAATCAGAATGATTTACTATTTGTTGTTGGCAATAGAATTTTAAGTTACGTATTTATGACTGGGATTGTGTGGAGTTATAAAATAAACACCGAATGCTTAATATAAATGTACATTTAATAAGTTTGAAACGTATTTTTTGAGACCATACAAACCCAGCATTGTGCTAGATGAGATGGGGAGCATGAGAACATAACCGTTAAAAGTCCCAGCTCTCTGGGGCGCCTGGGTGGTTCAGTCGGTTAAACATCTGACTTCAGCTCAGGTCATGATCTCACAGTTTGTGGGTTTGAGTCCCGCGGCGGGCTCTGTACTGACAGCTCAGAGCCTGGATGGAGCCTGCTTCGGATTCTGTGTCACCCTCTCTTTCTGTACCGCCCCCCTCCACCCCCCTCACACTGTGTTTCTTTCTGTCTCTCAAAAACAAATGCACCTTGGGGGCGCCTGGGTGGCGCAGTCGGTTAAGCGTCCGACTTCAGCCAGGTCACCATCTCGCGGTCTGTGAGTTCGAGCCCCGCGTCAGACTCTGGGCTGATGGCTCAGAGCCTGGAGCCTGTTTCCGATTCTGTGTCTCCCTCTCTCTCTGCCTCTCCCCCGTTCATGCTCTGTCTCTCTCTGTCCCAAAAATAAAATAAAAACGTTGAAAAAAAAAATTTAAAAAAAAATAAATAAATGCACCTTAAAAAATTAAAAAAAAAAAGTGCCAGCTCTGGACTGACTACCTGCATTCAAATTCTGGCTTCAATGCTTGTAAATGGTATGACCTTGGGCAAGTTACCAAACCTTTCCGGGGCTCAGTTTCTCATCTTTATTTATTTGTTTGTTTGTTTGTTTGTTTGTTTGTTTAAAAGTTTATTTATTTATTTTGAGAGAGAGAGAGAGAGAGAGAGAGAGCGAGCATGCAGGGGAGGGACAGAGAGAGAGGGAGAGGGAGAGAGAGAATCCCAAGCAGGGTCCACACTGTCAGCGCAGAGCCCAACACAGGGCTCCATCCCACCAACCCTGTGATCATGATCTGAGCTGAAATCAAGAGTTGGCTGCTTTACCCAACTGGACCATCCACACACCCCATTTTCTCATCTTTAAAATGGGACTTGTATTAATATTTACTCATAGAGTTGTTAATTTATCAGTTGTTTAATAAGCAGAGGATCCCCTTGTGGAGTACTTCATTGTGAATATTAAAAAAAGAAAAGTTAATTTGGGCCTCTGGTTGGCTTAGTCGGTTAAGCCTCCAACTCTTGATTTCAGCTCAGGTCATGACCTCATCAGGCTCTGTGGTGACAGCATGGAGCTGGATTGGGGTTCGCTCTTCCTCTCTGCCCCCCCCCCCACTCATGTTCTCTCCTTCCCTCTCTCTCTCTGTCTCGCTCAAAAATAAACACATCAACATTAAAAAAAAAAAAAAATTAATAATGTGACATCAGCAGCTCCACACAACGTAAAACGAAAGTATGTAGGCTGCTCTAGTTCACAGAATAGGTGACCAGTCATTCCTATACCAGACTAGATTCTCAGGAATGAGAATCGTTCTTCCCCTTGGCAGGGCTGAGAATTTTGAAAGTGGGGGGTAAACTGTGATAATAATCTTCAAACAGAAATCTAGATAGGCCGAAAGAAAAATATATTAGGAAGTGCTTTGAATTCTTAACATACCATTTTTATGGATTCATCATATTATCATTCACCTCAATAAATATGAGTAATTGTAGTTATAATAATTAGCTAATTCTCACATTATTCCATTTTTATGTGTGTTTAAAAGCCATTTATAAAAGAAAGGAAACTAAAGAATGTTTTTCCACTTACTATCCAGTGGGATAAAAACTGGGGTCCTGCACAAGGTATAGCCTTTCAGATACAAATGGAATTTATCTAAGGAATTAGAATTTCAATTGAAGCCTTTTGCTTGCCTGAGGGCTTAACAAGTCACTGGTTACTTCTTGGAGCAATCTTTCTACTCTGAATAATTCCAACTAATCTAAAAATACCTTTGTAAAATTATCAATGAAAATGCTAATTTGCCTCACCTTATGGCTTAAAAAACCCATAGACCCAGGAATTGTAAATTAGAAACACATGGGGGGATACATATAGGAATTTTGTAAATAAGAGAGGCCTAGTCTCTGACATCTCTGGTTAATCATAAATTGATTCTTCAAAGGGAGCCACTGGGAAAACAGTGCATTTCTTCTCAACCCTGATGCTTTAATCCAGTAGCAATCATGAGTAGGAAAGGAAGAATGATAATTTATTCCCTTTGTCCTCAAAGACAAGGAGATGGATTCTCTGAAATAACTGCCCGCAGATGGTCTAGGCTAAGGCATTAGCTGGATGACTAACTTTGGCCTGGATAAACAGAATACTCATGCTAGCCCACACTTTGGGTGGGCTTCCGCCCCAAGGCCAGCTATCAGATGCCTTAGTCACTACCACTGCTTAAGTAACCCGTATTCACTCTGGCTCAAATATTTTACTTAGGCTGTTCTAGAAAGATAGCTGTCTAGTGTTACATTAGTGTTCTCAAACACATGGGAAAATTCATCTACAGATCCCATAGTACACCTCAAGTTAAACATAGGGAAAGACCGCCATTGTGGAGGAAACCTAGAGGGGAAAGGTAAGACAGCTTCAATCAGAATGTTTTCGCCCCCAGTCCAGGGCCTAAGTGGGTGAAAAGCCCTGGAGTAGAAAGGGGAAGACCTGAATCAAATGGTGACTGTACCTGTCATTGATAGTGTCACCCTGGGAAAAGTCATCATCCTCAGAGCTTGAGTTTCTTTACAGTAAAATGGCAAAGCTGTGATCATCCTGGAAGGATTGGTGGGCAGATTGAATGAGAAAATGTATCTGAAGGTGTCAAACAGTTCCTGGGACATGATAGGTGCTTCAAAAAGTAAATTTGAATCTGAAGAATTCTTTCCTCATTTTTATTTTCTTGGTTGGCTTTTTTTGAACTATAAATCTTTTGAGCTGCCTGTGAGAGGGAAACCTGTTTTTTTTTGTTTTTTTTTTTTATCCTCCATGGAGGACAGGTGAAAGAAGATTCAGACAAAGAGAAAGGAGACAAGGTGGTCCAGGAAGATGAGGAAAATGTCAAAGCAAAATGTGCTGATAAAACAAAATTTGGGAATATAAAATGATGCCTTAACATGTTGCAAGGTTTTAGGATATAAGAGAGCAAGTATCTTTCTTACTGTAAAGATCGCAAAGAGCAAATAGTAATACTGAGAAACGAGTAAGAAAATCTTTTGAACCATCTTGAGCTTTAGAAGCAATGATATTTCTAAAATGTTCGTTAAGTAGTGCACTGAGACTATCCACCTCCTCTGTCAAGGCTGTTAGCCAAGGAAAGGTCTCTATGTGAAACAATGATCACAAAGTGAAAGGGTTCTTCTCCCATGACCTTTGAAATAAGAGGGTCGCTATCTGAGAAAGGAGGATCTGTAACTGGGCCATGACCTCTTTCCTATGATTTGTCACAATGCGGACAGCAGCCTTCATATCCTATACATGATTCCAGGGAGAGAAGAATGACATCTTATTGAGTGGAGGATATGACCAAACACAGTGTTAGGTTTGCTGCCCACATGTTTAGGGGATGCCCCTTGCTCTCAGGATTGTTTCACATTCTCACCGACTCTACAGAACAGTAGGAGATCGGCCATCTGTTCTTGGCGAATACCAATATTATTTCCTGATTATTTACAACTCACTCATGTGCTATCACTATTCTTCTTTACTTTGAAACCACACTCTGCCTCTTTTCATATTGTTATCATCATACCAAGCAAATATTAAAAATTGAAACGCGGATACCTATACATAATTTATTTAGGTTTCTTGAAATCAATAAAATTCCTGATACTCGCATTAGTCATTGATTTCCAAACTCTTTTTTACTCCTTCTCTTTTTGTTTATCAGTAGAACCTGTCTTTCCACACTCTACTCGTAACAGATGAAAGAGGTCTACCTTGATTGGCCAAGTTTAGGGAGAAGAACCCCTTTCATCATCTCTTGCCAGCCACCAAGACACCTTTGGAGTTGAGGCTAAGAAACCATTGTTTTAGCCATGTGTTACCACAGAAGCACAATTAAGTTAAAAAAAAAAAAGTTTTGCTATCATTATCTCTAATAGCTCTGAGAATCAGAGAATTCTAGAACAGTAAGAGGATTGAGACAGAATCTGGTGTAAATTTCTTATGTAAAGAAAAGGGAAAGAGAGGATTTCTAGATCGAGGTTGTACTGTCTGGTAGTGGTAAAGCCAGACTAAGTCCCTGGTGTCCCATCTCTCGGTAAAATGATCTTCTGTTGTGGTGGTTCAAAGGTCACCAGGCCTCTCCTTTCTTTGGGGCTGTTTCTGGCTACGTACTCCCTCTGAATTCTGTGTCAGACAAGCACTTCTGAGATTTTGAAAAATATCTTTGCGTACTCAACCATGATTTCAAAAAGGAAACTGCAGCTTTACTTCAATGGGAAAAGCCACAGAGGGTCACCCAAAGGCCAGTTCTTGTCACCCGTTTCCTTGGCCACATACTTCTAACTTCCTACCTCCCAACTCCCTTCCCCAGAAAAGTAAAAATCAAAAAGTGCAGGGCCTTAGCTCAACCCTCTACCATTTGCCACAGTGAGCAGGTCTTTCTCAGATTAACAGTTGTTACACGGGCAGGTAAAGGGTGATTGATCTAAAAGTAAAATTTAATCAATAGTGTGTTTTACAATTTTTAGGTTAGAAAAACAGAGTATTAATATATCCTAGATATCTAGAGCAAAGTCATGCATTTCTCAAGATGGGAGTAGTTGGAGAAAATAGAGAAAAGGGTGACTCTAGGAGGGACTACTATATATTTTTTTCTAGAACACTCTTGGAGCACCTGGGTGGCTCAGGCAGTTGAGCGTCCAACTCTTGATTTTGGCTCAGATCATAATCCCAGGGTTATGGGATCAAGTGTTGCATCGGGCTTTGTGCTAAGCATAGAGCCTGCTTTTAAGATTCTCTCTCTCTCTCTCTCTCTGCCCCTTTCCCCTTCTGCTGCACTCTCTCTCTCTCTCTCTCAAAAAGGAAAAAAAAAACATCATATGACAATCTTTATTTCTGCTATGATCTATGGGCATTTACTTCCTTACTAATAATACCTCCAGCCCCAGGCCTCATTTAAATGCAGATGTAAGTGTTGCTTGTCATTCTGGAAACAGAGTGGGCATTTAGGTAGATCAGAAATTTCCGAACTTCAGAAACTCATGCTCAACTATCTGCCACTAAAATGCTGAAAAGTTAGAGTTCTGGGAAAAATTGTAAAATATTTTGTATATATACCTATGTGTGTGTGTGTGTGTGTGTGTGTTTGGATCAAATCAGAAGAAGACAGAGCAAGAAAACCTGTAATATTTGATTTTCTGAGGCAAAAATATATCCCTATGGTTCTTGCCCTCCTGGGTGTCACATGACTAGCTACATGAGTAATTTGCTTTAGATCTTATTTCACTTAAAAAAAATTAATAGTGACACCCATTCTCCCTCCCCCAAATTACTATTGTTAATAACCAAGTACATTCTACCATGTTCTTCAATAGGAATTTGTAGGTAACAGTGTTCATGCATTCAGCCTGAATGGGCACTCCTTCCTAAGGTTTAAGAAAACATGAAAACCACAAAGAATGTTTGCAATTATTTTCTCTTGGTTGGCGGAACAGATGCCTTTCCTCAAGGAAAATGCCTTAGGCCAAAACAAAGCCATATTCATTCAAAATATATTGTTCAGTAATTGTGCAGACTCTGGATTACATAAAATTGACTTTCAATGCAAGGGCCCCACTTTTCTAGGAAAGGTTTATAAGCAAAATGGAGCAGGAAGACAGGCAGAGGATAAAGTGTTAAAAGAATCAACTATGCCAAGGGCAAGGGCAGTACAAGGAACAACAATGCAAGTACATTGAAAGGAAACCAGTTGATGTGAATGTGATTTTGTCTAGGGGTCATGCAGGAGCACCTGGCTGGCTTTATTTATAAGGTGATTGTCAAATCAATCTGTAGAATATGGATGAGGTGAAATGCAGAGGTAGAGTATTATTCTAGATCATCTGTAACTTTTCAAATACAACCTTCATGCTGAAATTCCAGGCAGAATGTAAGTGACTCCAATAAAGAAAACTGTCAGTCAGTCAAGAGTGTTTATTTATTATCCCCCTGAGCCAGGCACTGTTCTAGCCAATATGAAATGATACAAAATAAAGAGTAGTCATCACCCTTATAATCTCATGAGAGCAAGTGGATTAAATCTGCAGACACACACACACACACACACACACACACACACACACACACACACACTCTATGTGGGTGGTCAAGAAATGTCAACTATAGGGACATTTAACAGCCTCATTTAGAAAAATCCTGATTAGAAAATTAACTTACAAAGTTAGAAGGCTTAATTACAAATTAGTAATTAGTTTTATTACAAATAGATGAAAACACACTCATAAAGCATGTCTTTTATATAACAAGTCTCATTATGTTATTAAAATTGGGAACACCCCTCCCCCCCAAATCTACAAAGTAGTTTTGGAACATATTTATCATGCAAATATGGATTCACTGTCATGTTGGGGAGCTGCTGAAGTGCATAAAGTAACAAGCCTTGTGTCTGCTAACCTGTAAATTCTTTAAAGTCAGAGAATGGGCTTGTATATTTGCCTTGATATCTTGTACTGTGAAGACAGAAGTGGTAAAGAAATAAGAATGAATGAATGAATGAATGAATGAATGGGATAGGTGAGTAAAGAGGAATTGAGCTTATTTGAATTTTAAGAAGCAAAAAAAAAAAAAAAAAAAAGTGGACCAGGATATTGCACAGAGGTCAAGTTGGTGGGTCTCAGTGGGTGTCCAAATACAGGGAGAGGGCTTGGCCTTTTCAGCATGACTGAGGAAGGTCAGCTCCTTGTTTGGTCCTATCGGTGAACGTGCCTTTCTCAAGCATCCCTGGATCCTTTTAAAGGGCAGCTCTCCTCCACCCTCAGTAGATGGCCTTGCAAGGCCAGAAAGGGTCTCCTGAAAAAGATTTGAGACTCCACGCATATTTCAGCATGTACCTTAAGGCTATATCCTTTCTTCCAGCCCCCCCGTGGAACACCATACCTGGCCAAATTGTTTGCATGGACTTAATTTAGCAAGAGGCAGGGTGCCATTTGTGATGATTTGCTTGCCACGGGACTCTCTTGATATTAATTTAATGAAGTTCAACTAGTATGCAAGCTTCCGGAGAACAGAAACTTTCTTGTGTTTTCACTACCGCCGCCCCAGCTCCTAGAACAGTGCCTGACACAGTAGGCGGTCAACAAATAACAGTGTTTGCGAAATGAATGAATGTTGCTGTTAATGTGCTGGCTGTTTGTCTTTACTTTTCTTCTCTCCATCTCGCTTCAGAGAGCTGGCAACTGAAGGGAAATCTTTGAAATCTAATTTCCCTTCTTCCTCCGGTCCAGAAACTCTGGCCAAGCCTTTGGTTACGGGGATCCCCTCGGAAATTAATGACGAGTCACGACCACGGGGGGCGGGGGACGAGGGAGAGTTGCAGGAAGTTCTTCTGCACTCAGTTTTGCGTCTGCAGTACCCTTCGCCACCCATCTTGCTCTTTATTTGGGGCTAGGGGTGTCCCGGGGGAAGGAAACCAGGGGCCGCTCCGGCTGCATTCCTCGCCTGGGCCGTTTAGGTCCTGTCTGCAGCGAGCCCCGCAGCACCCCCTGTCTGTGCCAGCACCTGTTGGACCGCCAGTTGGCGGCCCGAGTCGGCGCGAGCGGACGCGGCCCGGGGCTGCCCCTCCCGGAGGCGCCGACCCTCGCCCGCCCCTGCGGCCGCCCGCGGGAGAGCGGCTCAGCCTCCCCCGCTCGCCAGGCGCGCGCTCCGCCCGGGCTCTGCCCACGGCCCCCTCCTCCCGACTGCCGCCGGCTGGGGGAAGGTAGAGAAGGGGAGGGGACAAGCCGGAGCCTTGGGCCGCCGGCCTTCTCTCTCTCTCCCCGGTGCCGAGACGCCGCGCGGAGCCCCGAGGTTTGCGCGGAGCCCGAGGCGTGGGGGGAGGGGACCGGGTACGACTGGAGCCCCGCGGTGACCCCGAGCTGCCGAATTTCCCTTGGCTTCGAGGAGCGGGGGACGCACCCAAACAAGGTGAACTTTGGTCGCGGAAAACTCCAGCCAGGTGCCGGGATCCGTGCTGCTGCGGCGGTCGGGACCGGGCGCAGGCTGCGCGCCGGGCTGGGGAGCGGGAGCCCAGCGGCCTCCCTCCGCCGGCGCCCGGGGCGGCCTCGGCCCGGAGCCCCCCGGCCTCGCTCCGGCTCCGCGGCCCCGGGGACCCGCCGCGGCGCCCTAGCCTTGTTTCTTCCCCCTCCCCCTTCGGGGGTGGGGGTGGGGCGGGGGAGAGGGGCGCCCGGAGAGCGCATCTATTGGCAGCTTTGTTATTGATCAGAAACTGCTCGCCGCCGACTTGGCTTCGGGCTGGCTTCGCTCGACCCTTGAGTTTTCGCCTCTGTCCTGTCCCCCGAACTGACAGGTGCTCCCAGCAACTTGCTGGTGACTTCTCGCCGCTCCCCCGGCTCCCCCGCGTCCCCACCCCCTCTTTCCTCCCTCGCCTTCACCCCCACCCCCACCACTTCGGCACAGCTCAGGATTTGTTTAAACCTTGGGAAACTGGTTCAGGTCCAGGTTTTGCTTTGATCCTTTTCAAAAACTGGAGACACAGAAGAGGACTCTAGGAAAAAGTTTTGGATGGGATTATGTGGAAACTACCCTGCGATTCCTTGCTGCCAGAGCAGGCTCGGCGCTTCCACCCCAGTGCAGCCTTCCCCTGGCGGTGGTGAAAGAGACTCAGGAGTAGCTGCTTCCAAAGTGCCCGCCGTGAGTGAGTTCTCGCCCCAGTCAGCCAAATGCTCCTCTTCGGGCTTCTCCTGCTGACATCTGCCCTGGCCGGCCAGAGACACGGGACTCAGGCTGAGTCCAACCTGAGTAGTAAATTCCAGTACTCCAGCAACAAGGAACAGAACGGTGAGTCTTTCCCCCCCTTCTCCCCCTTCTTGTTTCTCGCTGTATGTGTTACGTTGGCATTGTGCGTTAGTGTGTGATGTACACCAGCCTGCGAGGGTATTATCGTCTCTCCATGCAAACACGCGCTGCGTTCATTGGCATGGGCTTGAGGAGGTTACGTGCAGTTTGCAGCTTCGGGAGCTGCCACAAAGCTGTAACAGGGCAACGTGAGTGCCACTGCTGGCTCAGTTAGAGAGGACATTCTGGGAACGATTGTGAACGTCAGTTCAAACGCACATTGCAGAACCTTTCATTGCCAGAGTTATAAGTTCAAGAACTGCCTCTAAAAATGAGTCCAAAATGAATGAGTCTTGGCATGTTTGACTTTTCTCAGCTTTTCTTTTTCATGGGGAGGGGGATGTTTGAGGAAATCTATCAGCTGCATTAATTGAAGCACTCAAAGTGGAAAGGCATCAGTTAATCAGTACGTAGATAGGAAATACACAGGTCAAGAGGCCGTGTGGACGTTTTGGGGGAGAGTGAAATATGTATTTCTCTTGCGCTCTGTTTTTTTTTTTTTTTTTAAATGTGCCTTTGTACTCTGAAGTCCTTACCTTTCTGGTGTGTGTTTTTATATGTGTCGGTGAATGACTGCTATTTTGTGTGTGCTGGAAACGACTTAATCCTGCATAGGAAATGAGAATTACTTTCAGCTTTCAAGTGTACCTGAAATGTTTAGAAAACTCTCAGATGCAAGTTCCCTTGGGCTGGGATTGCACAGAGCTGGAGAAAGGCTCCTTTCATAAAGCCAGGGCAGCGTCAGGGTGTGTAATTTGCTTAGCCTCTGAACCCCATATGATTTACATCATTCAATTTCTAAACTCTTTTTCTCTTGATCTACCATTATGAAGTCATTTTTGAGAATACTTTGTAAATAGAAATTTTATACTGCCCATGAAACCACAATGTTAATGTAGGCTGTCTAAAATTAGAATATTAAATACCCTGTTTACAAGTGGTGGCTCTTTACTTGAAAAGAAATGTGCATGTTTTTACTGCTTTGGATGCCATCTATTCAGAATGCAAGGATGCTGTCACTTTATTAACCAGGCGAAAAGAACACAAGCAGCGTACCTAGAAAATCAGAATGGTGTGTGCTCTGTTTTTAAGTCACAGCAACTTTTTCTTTATGTATTGGGGTGTTTTAAAACTTCAACTTTGCATTTAAACTCTCTGAAAGTGTTCATCTTTAAGAAAGCACAGAAAGTTTTAGAGTACAGAGATAGATTAAATAAGCATTCCTGGGATTTTTGTAGACATTGTTTGGTATTTGCTGTATGTGCAGTAAATATACATTATCACATTTATCAGTCACTATTAATGTAGTTGCTTCTTACAACTTGCTAATGTGATGGCTCATGGCACCTGCAGGCTGCTTGAGCTGCTGATCAAAGGGCAGCCTAGGGATCTATCTCTAATCACAGGAGCTGCAGAGGACTGGGGGAAAGTGATCAAAGGAGCCCCAGCACCAGCTGTACCCTGGCAGGAAACAGATCAGACCAACCTTTGTTCTTTTTCATGTAAAATAAATGTCCAATTCAAAATATTGTTTCTTACTAGACAAGCTTCTCTAAAATGACAGTGCACAATATTCCTGGCTTCTGTCTTCTATTTTTTTATTGTTCCTGTGCCATTATCATTTCTCCTTCTGCTTCTGTTTTTATCAAGCCTGGCATCTGTCATCTTCCTGATTCCCTTTGCTACTTGTGCCTCTGATTGTCATTCTTTCTTGTGATCCGCCTACCATCACCTCTTTATAATGGGCCCTAGACCTCTCCTGTGGTCTTTGGCCACTTTACTGAGTAGGTTCACACTCTCAGGAGAGGTGAGTTCATTAAGCCAGGCAGGCCACACACATTCTGTTGCCATCAGAGGCTGGGCCATTTCCATTCCTAAGTTGCATGATGCTAAAAATAGCCTGGCTGTTTCCTAATCTGTGGGTAGAGGATTGGGCTATGTTTAGCTCCTGGGAGGGTTGGCAGCAGGAAGTAACTAGAGGTAAGGGAACTACTCACCTTGTAGTTTTCAGCCTGAGAAGTGGGACTATCCAGCACTAGGGGGCAATATAGAGCTATTTTCCTGCACATGCTCAGGTTGATTTTATGCTTCGAGGTTCCAAGATTTGAGGATGACAGGTTGGTGCCAAAGAAGCTCCACCTGGAATGTGAACACATTTGCTGGAACTTCTTCTTTCTTCTTCTTCTTCTTCTTCTTCTTCTTCTTCTTCTTCTTCTTCTTCTTCCTTTTTTTTATGGGGGGGGGGTGTTCCAATTTTCAATTCCCTTATGTGGGTATTTTTTGCCCTAATAGTGATTTATGATTGATTTTTGATTGCCTTCTTGCTATTCTCAATTTTGATGATTGCCCAGTTCTGGAAGTACAGACCCTTCTGGAGATGCCACATAGAAATGTCATTGGTCCATTGTGTGCATTGCATCATTTTGTGAAAGGTCTTCTAAGTGCCCAGTGTCCAAATCGAGCTATTTATTATGACTATAGTAACTCATTCTTGCTTTCAAAGACCTTTCCCCAATGATACTATCTTTTCTTCAGTATTCTGAAGTCTCAAATGTTGACACAATCAGATCCCCAGGACTGCGTCATTTCAGTATTGACTTAGTGTCCCAAGAGGTGTTGTAAATAAATGGAAATTGATTGCTGTAGCCAATGCTAGATATTTGGATTTAGAGTGAATCATATGCAGGTGCTTCAAAATTCGTTTTGAGGGATCGGTGTCATTTACCCTGTTATTATGACTTACCTGGCTTTTGACTTAACGCTATTTGCAATTCTTGCCACTTTGCTGTGAGAATAGTTTTATCCTCCAATATTATGAGTTACCTTTGTGTCCTTCATCTTGAACCTGACTTCTAACTGTGAAGTCTCACATATAAACCAAGGGTCTCCAGATATAACGTAAAGGACATAAAAGATAAGAACACTGACTTATATAGGGTTCCTGGCCTATACTTCTTGAATGACCACAGGAAAAATTACTAATATCTGTGTGCACTCACTTAGAAGAGAATACCTACTCTGAAATTGACAAGTTCTGGGCTGGTTCTCCTGAGTTGTAGCAGAAGGGATCATATACATCAAAAAATGAAAAGAACCAAAGCTTACTTTATCTATAGCATGTAGCCCAAATAGACGCCAATCACAAAGTTGTTGATGGAGTAAGGCCTCACCCACTTTGTGTCATTGGTAAGTGATTTTAATTCATCCATAGACCTGAAATGTGCTTATTGTTCTCATTTCCTTTAACCATTTTGAGTATAGATTTGGAATATGCCCCTATTAGGGTTATCCCTGTGAAAATCATTTATTGTATGTGCTCTTTTCCACAAGAACTTTTGTGGCCTGTGGGGCCATTTACTCTGCAGACAGGTGGTTATCTAGTGATGCCTATCTGAGTACATGTATCTTATGCTTGTGGCTTCTCTGTCTCTGTCTCTGTCTCTGTCTCTTTTTTAATGCCAACTTGCTCCTCCTCTTCCTGCCATGTGCCTGTGTCTAACAAAGTTGTGTCCATTCCCCCTACCCTTTTAAGGGTACCCTTCAAAGCTCAATTTTACTGAAAATAGGTGATCACCATCCCTAGAATGGTGTCCAAGAGTAAATAGTGTCTGACTGAGTGCTAAAGGCACTTCCTGTGAGTTAGTCTATAAGTTGTAGTGCATGACCTTTGTGACATTTATTTTTGTTGTTTAGAGGCTTTTTTTTTAAAAGAACTTCCTCCTTGTTCTCTGCTCTGTTTGAGATTGTTGAGGAAGTGGAAGAAGTAAAGTGTCATTATGTAATGATGAATATTATTTTTCACCATAGATGACCAAAAAAGGCCCATTCTATTTTTTGGGTAACGTTTCCCTCCTACCAACTGTTATCTTTTACACTTAATGTGATATATTTTATATTTACCTCCAAAAGGTGACCAAGTCTGTAGTAGGCTTTACATAGTTGTGAATAGACACCAGGATCTGACCCTAAATATTCCCCAGTGGTGGCGTTTTAGAGAGCTCCATCTTGGACACCAAAATCTTAGCTTTGTCCATTTTTATTTCGTCCTTCCTGACACTTATTTTTTTTACAGATCTTCTTTATATTCTTGCACATTTGTTGTAGAAATAGAATTCTAATCATAATGTGATGAGTGTTAAGTAAATAGTAATTGAATCAGTGCATTCATCATGTCCATACTCCCCCACCCCCATAAAAAAATGTTTCCAGAATTGCGAAAAGTTTCCTCATGGGTTTCTATTGGTGTTAGCTCAAGTGGTAGAAGTCATAAAAGTCCCTTTATTTACTAGGTCTAGTTTTGATGTTTCTGGGTTTTATTTGGAAGTACCACACGTAGCCAGAGTATCTCTATGCAATGCTGTATTATCTCTGTGTAACTCATATATGAAACAGTCTGTCTGTGATATTTTTCTCTACCACCTCTGCCAACTGTGGTGTGTGTGTGTGTGTGTGTGTGTGTGTGTGTGTGTGTGTGTGAATCTCTCTTATTTCATTTCCTAAGGACACCTCTGGTGGTTGATTTTTATTTGGGATGCACCAGCACCACCCCACAGATTGTTAAAATCTTGAAATATTCCTAACGGGCTGGGATGGAGCCAGTGCTCCTCTTTTAGGACAAACTGACCATCTGTGAATCAGAAACGACAAGGTTAGTGTTTGATAGTTCAGGAATTCTAGGGTACTATTTCCACCCTGCTGGCCTCCTTCCTGATTGGTCGGTGTGCCTGCCCCGTTGATTATTATCCATTTTCACACTTTTAGCTACTCACAATTTCAGTCATATTGGAGTTCCAACACCTCTCTCTTCTGCTCTCTGCCTGGCAGCAGAGGCCAAGCTGAGGCGTGAAGGACCTTGAGTGAAGAAAGGAGATGGCCTTTTTAAAGCCTCTTTCTTGCAGCTTCTTTTGTTGTGCTGCCTCAAGGGTTGGGGGCTGGGAAGTGAGATGAGGCATAGGGTTGTGGCCTATGATGGCACGGGATTGTAGTCCTCAGTTGGTTGTACTTGTTTCTGTGGGCAGCACTGGTCAGGTGCATGTGCGTGGGTAGCCCCTTACTGGCATCTGAATTAAATGGATCACTTTCTCAGTGAGGTCTTTTCCTGACCACCTTATCTGAATTAGCCAGCCCTCACAATCACATCAAGGCTAACTAACTGCATAGTGCTTATTGTCACGTTTGGATATTCTTTTGGGTATTCTTCTTGTTATTAATGAGTTAAGTCGTCGTCAGCGTACCCCGACCACCACCCCCAGAGTACATGAGTTCCCTGAGGGTATGGACCTTGTCTGACTTGCTCTCTTTAGGAGCTTGGAGCTTTAGCATCTGGAACAGGGGGTTGTATACAGTATGTACTCAATAAATATTTGTTGCATGGTTCTGGATGTAGTGCCTTATTAGAGTAAGACTGTGGTGTTGGCTATAATATTAGGCCATCTTTGAAGATGTCTTTTTGGTCTTGGAACTTGTACTTTGTTTTAGATTTTTCGTAGGAAGCTAAACTTGTTTATTTATTGGTTGTGATGGGATATGCCAATCAGAGTACTACTTTATAATCTTGGTAAATATACCATGTTACCTGGTGAGCATGTACCAAGCAAGTGGGTAAGTTTCCTAGAACTGGTGCTAGTAACTTTCTTAAAAGTGTCATTGGTGTGCATACCTCTCTCTGTGTTTTCCAAAGATGGGGTGTTGTGTGATATGGACCAAGGATCTGAATAATGGTAA
Source organism: Prionailurus viverrinus (assembly GCF_022837055.1). NCBI lineage: Eukaryota > Metazoa > Chordata > Mammalia > Carnivora > Felidae > Prionailurus > Prionailurus viverrinus. The sequence continues at coordinate 71,032,767 of NC_062564.1, forward strand.
ATTTTAGATGGCTAGACATGCCTCAAAAAAGCAGTGTGCTTTCCATCCTCTGCTTGTGGCTCACAGATAACTTGTGCGGGATGGACGTCAGCAATAAATATGGCGTGTGGAATGTTAGGACTAGAAGGATCCTGAGAGGCTATCCTCACCTATGTGTAAAGCGAGACTTGGAGAGCTGAAATGACGTCATCAAGGTCACTGTTGAGTGCAACAGTATTAAACTGCTAATGTGGTGATATATTTTTGCTTATGTAAGAACCAACTAGGCAAATGGGATTCTCATTTTAACATTCTGATGCATTGTGTAAAAGCCATTCTTTATTACTTGAGGGGGTTGCATGCTTTGTGGGTTGTGAAGGAAGATGGGACGCCCGTGGTCCTGCAACACAGCTTATAAGAACACTACGGAAAACAATGTGAAAGTAATCACATTGATTACATATGACAGATACTCTGGCTAATATCTATTACAGTATTTCTGTTGGGGTAGCAATCTGACAGTTTGGCAAATAACTTGAAATGCTATGTTTAGAATTGTTACTATTACATGTCGAGACTTTATTTTAAGCAGGTGTACCCGATCCATGGATGTTTATTTCAGTATTTTGGTTTATGAATTGATGATGAAGAGGATGGTTGACATTTGAATACTTGATTCCACAGGGAGGTTTTTTTTTTTAAACAATAAGTTTGAGCATTTCGTTTAGGAGGATGTCTCCCTGGTACAAGTTCCATGGGAATGACGAAATAAGCATGGCTTAGTGAGCTCTAGAAAGCACAACCTGTTATTCTTTCGAATGAATTTAATGAGTGGCCTTCATTTTTATTTACATTATAATATATAGGATATTCTATTCCAAGGTTCAAATTTCTCTTGAATGTCAACAACACCAGGAAATAAATTCATAGGTGCGGACTTGAATGGCCTGCCAAAAACAGGATTAAATGACCAAAATTCTGTTTGTAAATTTTCCAAATCTGAGAACAAAAGGAGCTACAAATGGTAAAGAGGCATCATACTAACGAAATTTATCGTTAAAGTCAAGTTACTCAGAGTGATTTTGGGAGTAGCATTAGCTCGTTTCGTCTTTGACTTCACGAGAATGCATTTTAAATCGAGCTGAGCCGATCCTGTTATCTGACTTCACATTAGGTTTCCTTTGCCATCTTCAAGAAGTTACTGCCCGTCCTCTGGTGACTGAACGGTTTCTTCCCTGGATATTTGACTTTTGTCTAAGCCAAACCATCTTTGCCAGGCCGGCTTCGCTAATTTTGCTTTCTTGGTGTTAGGCTTTATTATTCTTTTACTTTCAAACTATGATTTTTTTTGTACTGGGCTTTTACCCTATCGGATAGTAGTTGAGCCATTTTTCAATCAAATGAGGTGTGTATTAGGTTGTTGCAGGGAGTGGAGAATGGAGGGCCTCTTTTTTCTGAGGGAAACCAACATCCCCAAACAGCATGAGGCACATTGATGGTAAAGGCAAGGATATAGATTTGTACTATTACTGGTCACTGCGTCCTGGTAAGACTGCCGTGAGAGCTCTCAGGAGAGACACAGGGAGCACAGTATTTGGATGTGTTTTTTGTGGTCGGTAGATGGGTCTAAAGATCTCCCAGTGGGTCTCTGGTTTTGTAATGCTTAATAATGACACCCGAAGAGTGCCTGTTAGTTGCCACACTTGGGCTCAATGTCTATAGACAGTAGACAGCTTATCTTTATAACCTCCCCGTGGGGTATGAATGGGAAAAACACCAAGGCTTCGCTAGCTAAGTAGCTTAGCCAAGGGCTCAGAGCTGGTAAATGTTTGGACCTAGGTCTGACTCCAAGCCAGGACGGAGTCACGTGCTTCTTCCTTCCTGAGTTAAATGGTCTAACGTTTTATTAGAACATTGTTTTTATTCAGCACGTATTCATAAGCATCTGCTCTTGGCGAAGCTCTGCACTAGGTGCTGGACACACAAAGAAGAAGATGCAGTTCTGCCCTTGAGGAGCTCTGTCCAAGAAGGATGACCGGTCCTTCCTTTGTCTCACGGTCTGTGGCGCTGTGCTCGACGTGCTATGGGAACACAGAGTGCTTTATTTCACTTCAAAAATCCTCCTTTGATGGATGAAGCGATTGATTGTGCCTGGAAGAGAAGTGCAGGGAGAGAAGTTCCCACAGGGGACGTGACATATTTTGAAGTGGGTTTGAGAGAGGAAAAGAGGAAAACGTTCTAGGTGGAGGGAATAGCGTCCGCGAAAGAATACAGACCTGAGAAGGCATATCATGTGTGGGAGGCAGGAAGAATCTAGTGTTGTAAATATGAGTAGAGGCAAGAAAAAAGTGGAAAGGTGTCCTGGATGGCTGCATTCAAAGGCCCTGAGGCTGTTTGCAGTGTGCTTCCTGCAGAGTTTGCACTGAACAAACCACGTAAAAGAAAAAGGTGGTCTCGCTGTTTCAGGGTTAGTTATTTTCTGTCACTTTCTGAGCAGACAGTGGAGTAGCAGCGTTCTACTTTGGCGTGCGTAGTTGACTGCTTCTTGGTGGAACTTTCTCCCAGTCATTAGACACGTTCGGATGTTCGGACTTGGATAGAAGGGCAGCCTGTATAGCCTCCGTTACACTCAAATAAAGTAAGCCTGTGCCCACACTACTCTCTATTGCCTTCCTTCTGTAAACAAAGAGCTATTTTCATACTCCATTCACAAAATGGATGGCATGCGGAATGAGGCTGGGTGAGGGATCAGGAGATTGTGGTAAAAGGTAGACAGCTTCCAGCCCACCGAATTAGTGTAATGAAGCTATTATGTTGCAGGAAGCAAAGAAAACAGCCTTAACACTTTTCAGGGAAAGGCTCTCAAGTTTTGTGGAAAATTAATTCCCGTGAGTGTCCTCTACCTTGAGAAGCTGCAACATTTCTCTAGTGAGGTTCCTTCTGGTCTCTTGTGTATACATGGGTTCTAGAAATATTTTGTGGGACTTAAGGACTTGACGAGAATGAGTTTTCTTGATGGATGTGCTTTCTAGATGCCATGCCATTTTTTTGAAGCTATGCTATTTGCATTCTAGGAAAGCCTCATTTGTGAGTGGATGCTATTTTGGGCTTTCCAGTGTTTGCAAGATGGAGATAGGCTTCCGCGCTTAAATATGCCCAGCTGGCCATTGCACCTGCCTTTTGAGTAACTACAGAGATCAGGAACCATTAACAACAGAAGTTGGACTTTCGTGGTACTTATCTCATGTTGTTTCTGGCAGTTATTTTTGCTGGGTATTTATAAGGACATCTGTCTTTTAAGGAGTCGTATTACTTATCCTTTTTTTCCACTAAGGAATAAATCACAGCTTGTTTCCCATACTGCCACTCTCATTCATAGTCTGAGGTGATTAGAAATGCAAATTGGGAGTCATTAAAACATTATAATTTCTTTTTCTATGGCATCAGGCGATATTTAAAATCAGTGTGCTAAGAAGGAACATGTGCTTAAAATGTGATTAAGATGTGAACAAATGAGTAGAATGAAATATTCACTTCCTTTCTGGAAATCTCTTACTGGGTCTGGAAATAAGGGGGACCTGTAGTGTTCATCATTTCTTATTTATCATACTTGAAGCCTGAGACGTAAGCCTGAGATGTGCACGTTGTTTAAGAACACGGGAAAACACAGTAGCTTCTAATGTTTTCAAATTGCTCTGTGGAAATATATACTAAAGACTCCTTCTTGCAAGAGTGTGATTTATAGTCGGATTACCCGCTCAAAGGACAGATCAGATTCAGCTGTATTTCTCGTAGTGACTCTTGGATATGTAAACACTATAAAAACAAGAAGGAAAAATGGGATAGTTTAAGTATGAAAAGTATTGATCTGTACATTCAGAGCCAGAGATGGGATGTGCTGGAGGCAGATTTCCTCCACTGGAAATGTGTTTATGTTGTAGGTGATAAAAAGTACTGGGGGATGCTTCCTATTCAGTAAGTAGCAGTGTCTCTGTAAGTATGCATTTTGTTCCTGACTTTAATTTATAAACAGAAGTACATTGTCTTTCTGGAGGTCTACATGAAAATGAATTGCCTTTACAAAACAAGGGACCAGACCTCCTAGTGTTTTTATAATTTCACATGCAGTTTTACCTATATTGGAGATATATATGATGGGCTCGGCTCTGTCTTTACTTTGTGTTAGTCACTGCAGTCAAAACATTTTACTATTTCTAGAAAAATCAACAGTCTAAAAATAGCAGGTGTTTCCCAGGTCAAAACCTGCCTCAGATATTGAGAGATGTTGACAGTCTAGACACCTAAATGATGAATGCTAAACCCTGAAAAAGTCATTTTAATCTGTTTTCTTGTGAATATTAGCAGGCCTGAGGTTTATAAGCAAGAATAAGAATGTAAAATTAGGAATCAAATGATCTCTATGTTGAATTTTTTCAAAAAAGCTTTTCTTTCATGCTATAAAATTTATCTTTAATCTGTGCTGATAACTTTTAATAGGCATCAGTTGGGTACCCCATTACACTAACTGCTTTAAAATGGTTTCCTTTTAGAACTCACATTTACATTCTAGGAAATCAATTAGAGTGTATGGATTTTACATTTCCCTTGCAATCTTCCTTTACAGTCATTTCTGAATGACCAGCCTACCAGAGCAAAACACTCAGAGGTGCAAATCTTCTGGAAGAAGTGCAAATGCCACACTTTTACTTGGAAAACTGAAAAAAAAAATTGGACTTATTTAATATATCTGCCGAACATTTAAAACTGCGGAAAGCACGGGAAATACTTTTGGTGTATGGGAATGTGTGGTGTTTCCAAATTACAAACATTGTTTTGAAAATTTCCCCGGTAGTGGTGAATTATATGAGACCACGTCCATCCAAGAAGAGCTTGTTTAACTGGCTTGTGGTTCTGGGGCTCATTCAAACACTCTTAAACAAAATAAAGGGAATGGATGTAATAACCTCTTTATGGAAAGGCCGTAAAAAGGTACAGGGCCATGTAAACAAATTGGGTCATTTACTAGATGTTTTAAGTGATAGATTTGCAATCCAAATTCAGGGGGGTGTATTAGGTTTTATAGGATCGTGACCATGTTCTGTTCTGAGAATGAAGGTTCCAAGCTTATTTTTTGTTTGTTTGTTTGTTTTTCTTTAGTGCATGGAATCCTATTTTACATATCCTGTAGTACATGCTGTTTTATACTGTAGTTTGAACTCGCACTCATGATCTTGAGCATTTTCACTTACAAGTTTGTTCAACTTTGGAAAATGGTTAGAAACCCACGTGTGAACAGTTGAATTGACCTGATTTTTTGGTAGCACTGGGTTCTGTTCAAGGAAAATAAGATGATTGAAATTGAAATTTTCCTCCTGGGCTCAGACATGTCTAAACTAATTGTAAAATAATTGTTCTGGCTTACAAGAGCAGACTCATAACTACGACTATGTAAAGTAGAAATCCAACAACAGTTATGATTTACAATTACTGTAACTCTGCCAATCTTGTAATAAAACCGCTATTATAACCCACCTACCGTGACATTCATTTGCCTTCCTTGAGACATAGGTTAAAAAAAAAAAAGCCTCTCCCAAGTTGTCTCGCTTTAGAGAGCCATTCCATTCCATTAGGGTATTCATTTATCTTCTCTGAAGTGGGTACAAGGGTTGTGCCAGAGCAGCCCGACACGGGGAGGAGGGTGGGCGGGCATACAAGAATGTGTGGTGCTGTGCTCCGGTGGTGATGCCTAGTGGCAGTGGAAGCCAGAAATAAATTTGGAAGGTGAAGTGAGGAAAGGAAACGAAGTCATTTCTCTGTTGATACCATAACATTTATTCATTCCGCAGCTTCTCTCAATCAGGGTTGGCTCACTTGGCCTTAAAGGAAGTAGATTGTGTAAGAAACCTCAGTAAAAATCAATGAGCCTTTCTAAGTTTTAAACACTGATGGCATCATACCATACTGGCAACTTTTAAGTGTTGCTGCTGGAAGTTTGGCAGCGGAAATCACTGCTCCAGGTTCATAAGCCTTAAAAAACAAGGGACAATGGTGGATATTATAGTTTCTGTGTAATTTGTGACTTGCTATTTCCTTTCTTCTTTTCTTTCTTTCTTTCTTTCTTTCTTTCTTTTCTTTTATTTCTTTTGTTCTTTCTTCCGTTCTTTCTTTTCTTTCTTTCTTTCATTCTTTCTTTTGTTCTTTCTTTCTTTCTTTCTTTCATTCTTTCTTTTGTTCTTTCTTTCTTTCGTTCTTTCTTTTCTTTCATTCTTTCTTTTGTTCTTTTGTTCTTTCTTTTGTTCTTTTCTTTTGTTCTTTCTTTTGTTCTTTCTTTTGTTCTTTTCTTTCTTTCTTTCTTTTGTTCTTTTCTTTCATTTTCTTTCTTTCTTTCTTTCTTTCTTTCTTTCTTTCTTTCTTTCTTTCTTTCTTTCTTTCTTTCAACTTAGAACTAGATGGCCTTAAGTCTATGGAAAACCTAAGCTCTGTCTTTAAATTGGGTTCTGGGTAACCTTAAAAACAACAATTCACATCTTTTTGCCTTAGTTGTGCACTCACCTCTTTTATATAGCACGGAGTCACGTGTGGTTGTGTACTACATAAATACGCATCAAACTGAGGTGAATACCACAAAGTGACACCACTACCTGCCTGGAACCGTGAGGCGTTGTGAGAGATGCGCTGCTGACTTCGACTTAATCACTGCCTTCAAGTGGTTTATTGTGCAATGGGGAGATAAGACATAGAGCCAGCTGTAATACAGAATAAAATGCAGCATTGGGGGTGGGGATTGAGGGAAAAGCAAACTTATTTACAGCAGAGCCATTAGAAACCACTTAGGAGAGTTGTCAGGGGAGACTTCTATTTTGAGCAAAGGTGCCTGGAAAGATGAGTGGCTGTGTGCGTGCGGGATTGGAGGTACAGTGGAGTGGATTTTAGGTGATGGGAGCCTGCTGGAAATATGAAAAGGAAGGGAGTCCGGGAAATCCATGCAGCCAGTCCAGTGGGGTTTGTTCTGACTGAGACCTCAGAAATGGATTCAGCAGCCAAGTGACTAGAAGAAGCACTAGGGGCGCCCACGTGGCTCAGTCGCTTAAGCTCCCGACTTGGGCTCAGGTCAGGAAGGATCTCACGGTTCATGGGTTCGAGCCCTGCATTGGACTCTGTGCTGACAGCTCAGAGCCTGGACCTGCTTCGGATTCTGGAGAGAAAGAAAGAGGAAAGAAACAGGTTGATTTGACTTGTTTGATGGGTTTGAGAGTCCCCGGAGGAGACCCAAAAGTTTGTATGTGTAACGAGAGATAAGACTTCTGGGCTGGAAATTGCCTGTGCAGTTGCTGAAGGAACATGGGAGAAATGACCGCAGAGCACTGGGCAGCGTGTCAAATCATCGCAGAAAGAACTGAGCATACCTGGCAGAGAAGAAGGAACTAAATTTTGGAGGAAGCGAGCCTTGAGGCAAATTTTGACCAAGTGAGAAAGTGAGAGGAGATGCAGGAGAAATTGTAGGGAAGTTTCCCTGGAGGTGGTGTCAGAAAATTCCATCCCTATGGTGACGTTTTAGTCCTGCCTGGTGTGTAAAGTAGAAGCATCAATGATAGGAGGGACGAGATAACAAAAATGGATGTTTTGGCTTGGTCAGTCCACCTGGAGGATAACGGATTAGTTATCCATAAGTCTGGGGATACGGGGATGGAGGAAGGAGGGGGGAGCTGGTAGGCAGAGATGTATGATTGCAGTGGCCATAGTCAGCATCATATGTAGTAGAAAACGATAGTTACAGGGAAGGGCGTGACATGTGGAAGAACGTATGTTTAAAAGACCCATGCTAAACCAGGGTGAGTCAAGACTTCTAACCAGTTACAGAGCTGCCGAGATGTGAAAAACAATCATGGACATTCAAATCAAAAGGCCACTTTAATGCCCCTTACTTTTTCTTTCTGGTGCTGATGCCCTTAAAAGTGTGCGGTCAAAAATCATAAAAGGATGGGGGGAAGCCACTGCAGGCCTCTGGGATCTCTGCTGCGGAAGCTCTAGCATCTGTTGCAAGCACCACACAGGTTTTTTTTTTTTTTTTTTTTTTTTTTTAACAGCTATTAAGACTGCAGAAAATTGTTGTTGGGGGTGGGTTCAAGGTACACCTATTGTTTGCTCAAGAGAAGACTATACCTCAGTGTGTGTATTCTGCACTCCCCAGAGAGGCTGTGTCCTGAGGATTGTGTGTGCTTTGATCATGGGGAATCTTTTATGTTCCTATAACCATTGGCAACGTGTACGTGGAACTGGTTTGTTGAATAACCATGACCATTGATTGAGTCTTGATCAAAAATGCAACTTTATTTTTGTTGTTCCTGAGTTTTATTGAACAGGGAAAATCTTCCCCTGTTCCAGTATGGATATTTCTACAAGACATGGTTTTTCATGGGCACCTGAGTGGCTCAGGAGGTTAGCATCTGACTTCGGCTCAGGTCATGATCCCGAGGTTCGTGAGTTCGAGCCCCGCATCAGGCTCTGTGCTGACAGCTTGGAGCCTGGAGCTTGCTTCAGATTCTGTGTCTCCCTCTCTCTCTCTCCACTCTTCCTCTCCTTGTTCTCTTTCTCTCTCTCTCAAAAATAAATAAACATTAAACAAATTAAAGAAAAAAAAAGACATGGTTTTTCAACTCACCCTTAAGAGATGCTGAGTTTGAGAGTGGTTTCAAATGTAAACACCCTATGATTTAGAAATAAGATTGCCCAGGCCTTTGGCAGTTAAAACTCCAAATGTCTTCGCTACCTACCCAGGTCTGCTGCTGAGTGGATTCTGTCTGGCAAAGCAGCTGGCGGGGAGGAGGCAGGAGTTTTGATGTGTCTGAGGGATTCCACCTTCAGGGAGTAGCTCCTGGCCATTTCCCATGAACATCTTACTATCGCTATGGTGTAACTGTACCCATCCTGCTGGCCCCTCGGTGCCATCCATTCTAGAATTCAGGTACCCATATGTTCTGAGGACTCCCTTTGTCTGGGGCTTGCTTTCAGGATTCCAAATCTGAGAACGCCACTTCAAACGAAGTCTCTGTTCTGCTTAAATAGGATTCCTTCACAAACATTTAAAATTGGAATACGGTCCATTAAACACGCACAGACTTATCGTCAGGCTAATGAATGAAAACATTTCTATTTTTGAGTAAAGTAATTATGTTGATATTTGTAATTGCTGCATTCTCCCTGTCATCACCCCTGGTCGGGTGCTGGTCACCTAAACTGTTGCATAAATGTCCTTATTCTTCCTTAAGAGGCTCTTTCCATCCCTCCTCCCCCCCGATGGATCATATAAAAGAGGCTGATACAGGATAATCATCCTGTAGTAGAGTTCTGGTTGTGTTTACTCAGTGCTTCTCAATCTTTTTTTTTTTTTTTTGGAAATTTTATTTTTTTTAAGTTTATTTATTTTGAGAGATAGAGGGAGAGACAGAATCCTAAGGAGGCTCTGTGCCATCAGCATAGAGCCTGATGTGGGATTCAAGCTCATTTACATACTGTGAGATCATGACCTGAGCTGGAATCAAGAGTCAGACACTTAACTGACTGGGCCACCCAGATACCCTTGTGCTTCTCAAACTTCAACATGTGTACACATGAGCTGGGGACCTTATTAAAATGCACATTCTGATTTTGTAGGTGGTTGGTGGGGCCAGAGAATTTGCATTGTAGCAAGCTTCCAGATGCTGCTGTTGCTGGGCCCAGGACCAAACGTTGAGTAATGAGGGCCTGCTTGGGTGTTCTCAAGGTCTGCTGTGATCTCACCTCAATCTTTCCAGTGAAAAGATTGCACAGAGCTGATCTCGGCTCACCGCAGAGATGACTCCATGCCTCTGCTCTTGGAACTCTTTTAACCCAGAAGTCAGTTCATTCCAATAAATATCACATGCCTTGTGTTCTAGTTACCATGGCACATCCTGAAAACAGATAACAAAACGCAGGTTTTTGAGTCCTGATGTTGACAACCAAATGTGGCTTTTCTTACACTAGAGACAGGGGATAGGCTTAGTATGCTGAAGGAGCCCAGAGATGTTCCGTATCCTGGTCGCGAACGGCTTCCGGTGAGGCCTTCTCTTAATTGGGTCTTGAAGGATGGTTCCCTAGAAAGTAAGGGGATTCGAAGCAAAAGTCATAGACTTGTAAGAAAGCATGAATGAAGTCTTTTGAAAAATCAGCTCTGTTTTTTGGAAAATAAGATTGAAGAAATTACTCATTGATTGTGAAGAACTCTGTGTGATATACTAAGGAGTGTGTTTAGACATCATGTTCGAGGTCCTAGGGAGAAGGCTGCATGCTTTCTGCACCAGCTTCTAGGGGTAGTGGCCTGTCTTTCCCCCCATTTTCGTATTCTTATATCTGTAACAGACCAGTAACTATTCACTGAATGATCTGATTTAGGTTTGGTTTTGGTTTGTTTTTGTTTTTTTGTTTTTTGTGTTTTTTTTGCTTCCACAAAAAGAAAAAATAAAGTATATCAGGATGATTGTAAAATACAGAGAAGTGAGGGACAAGGAGACCAGTTTAAAGGCATTGGCAATAGTCCAGATATCAAATAATGACTAATGGACCAGTTACTGCCCGTAGGGAGATGGGAAGGGTGACCATCAGGTAACTATCATCCCTCTTTTACTCTGTATGTTCAAAGCCTACGTGTATTTAAGGTCCAGCCCGATTGCTGCTGCCTCTACAAAGCCTGTGTGTTTCACTAGTCTGACATGTGTGCCTGCCCTAAACTCCCAGGATATTGCAGAACTTACCACTTTCTACCTTAAATTCTAGTTCTGTATGCGCCTTTTCTTCCGTCATTTCCAAGTGTCAGAAAGTAAAATGTTAAATAATCTTTAGCTTAGTGTCTCCTTAGATGGTAGATCTTTTTAAGTGAAGTGAAAACAGCCCACTTGGACCCAACACAGCCGGTTCTGTCGTAGCGTTGACATCTGGTCTCCCAGGTCATCACTGATAGGCTCTAAAGAGGTCATATGCTTTATTTCACAACTGAGGGATGTAACTGATGTCTGGCTTCATTTTGAGGAACTAAAAGGGGACACACTGGAGGGACTCTTAATCTTTCTGCTTAGACTGAGTAAAATGAATGTACAAAGAACATTATTAGCAAAATTATAATGATGACTGTTTAGAATGTTATTTCCTCAACAAGAAGAAGAAATGTATCATTTCCAGGAAACTTATTTTTAAACAGGGAACTTTATGATAGCGTTTATTGCAATCAGTTTAAGAAAAGCATGACTATCAAAAGTCTGTTTTCAAAACTTTAGCTTATTTTTATTTTGAAGTATTTCCTCCTTCTGTTCTTTCTAGTGAATGTGAGATTTATCCTCATGTGCTTGCTTATTTTCAGTTTGCTTTTCCTTTTTTTTGTTTTCGGCTTTTGAGACTGACAACTGTGATTTATCCCCGGGAAAGCAAAAATCTTGTAAAAGTCATTATTTCAAAAAATCATTCAAAGGATGTATTTATTTTTTTCTTGGAAATAAAGTCGATTTTCTCAGCTCTGATCATATGAGATTATGGGCAAGTAGTCCTTAGTTCTGGCATGTGGACAAAACAGAAGCAGCCCCTGGAGAGAGAGAGTTCAAAATTCATGGCAGTAAGCACATGTTCAGTATGCCAATATTTATGGTGTCACAACCAAATTAAAACCATACCCTCTGTGATTTACATAAGTACGGTACCCAGACTACACAGGGTTATGCCCAAGTTTCTCAGTAGATTTAAGGCAAGACGGTTGTTCAGGACTCTCGGAGACCAGTCTGTTTGTTTTTATATTCATTTTATTCATCTCTGTGAGGGAAAGTGAATTATCTTCACTTGTATTCGTTTTGCAGTCATCCCGAATTAGCAGGGGTGGCAGATAGCAGGGCTGAAAACTGACTTTGTGCTTCCATATACAGTTTATTCAGGCAGTTGTATCCTAATATTCTCAGTTCCTGTGCTGGGGGAGTTAGATGTATTGGTTACGGAGAGTGAACACAGATAGATGGGTAATTCTCAATCTTTCATTTCTCGTGTCTTACTCATGCTATTAGAAAACCAAGGTTTCACCAATTTGGAAAAAAAAAAAAAACAGAATACATACTTTTGGCAGGAGGGCATACTTTATGTCTTTTTATGGCAACTTTTAAAGTAATACCATCTGGTAAGATTTTTAAGAACAATAAAGTTTCAGAAGCCCTGTTGAGAATACATCTTATTTCTCTCCTTTGAGCAGACAAAGATATCTAGAAATGTATATTCTAACACATGATGCACTTGTACAGCAATGTAAGTGACAAAGATAATTCAAAAACTACAGTGGGGAGTAGGTTTGGTAGGAGCTAGTGAGTCACATTTGCTGGTGGATATGACATTAGGGTGTTAATGCTTTCTTAATGACCCTTTTGAAAGTCCCAGATTTTTTCCAGATTCCTCCTGATTCCACTGTAGCGGAGATTCTAATCTAGAAAACAGTCTGGACAAGAACCCAGTTCCTGGATGTTTTTAATAGATTGGCTCTTTAGGGTTTTGAGAGACGGTCATATAACCATCATGCTATCAAGCAGAAATTTTTCACAACTGATGACTGCAAGTGGCAATCTTTTGTGAAGGCAGGGAGGTCTTCTCATTTATAGGATGAAATCATTTTTTAAGAGTAAGTCTCATGTGAACAAATGAAGCTTGACTATGTAAATCTTTCTTTTACTATGGGATAGAATCCAAGGTATGTAAGAAGTTATTTTATTTTTTGAGTTCAGTAATTTAAACATTGTGCTTCGGCTCTTTTTTGGTACTCCAAACATTTATTATTAAGGTTTCCTTTGGTGTTTCCTTAAAAAGACAAAGTTCAGCATGTTTTCTTTGCAAACGATTGTCTTATACACAAAACAGAAAACAAACTTTCCTTTACTATTTTTTTCTCAGACCTAATTATTCAGTTGTTTTTATGCCTACAGATTTTTCAATGATCACAGATTTTTCACAGATCTTTTCATGTCTTATATTGGTGCTGGAAAAAAAAAACTGCTTGAATCCTGTGCAGATTAATAAAAAAATACCGAGGAAATTTCCTTGGTTGTGTACTAGAAAGTTGAGGAAGATCACTGACTTTTGCAGTTCGTTAGTGGATCAATTTATTGAATGTTTGGTGTTAGGTATCTCGTGTATCAGACGGGTCTTAAGCGCTAGAGAAACCTGGCCTATGCAGTTTCCATTCTCCTCTAGCTGCCAAAATTGATTTTTCCATTTTGTGTATGACTTAGGTCTTTGTACTGCAATAGATGCCAAGTTGAAGAATTGTTTTTGTCTTAAAACATGATTAGATTGAGTCAATGCTGTCAATAATTTTAGTGAATAACAGAAAATACACTTTCACTTAAATGTTCTTGAAGATTTCTATTTGATTTTCTACATAGTGATGAATAATTGCTATCTCCGTCAGTGATAACTGACAATAAATAAATATTACATTTCCTAAGACACTTGGTAGTGTCATCCTAGGTCTGTGTGTACTAACTAACCTATAATTTAGGCTAACTCCATCATTATATTGTGACTTGAGATTCTTTGTTTCTGACTGCTTCATGATTCCTCTTATATTTTATGGAAAATACCTTGTTTATTTAAGTGCAAAGAGGATGTTGGTGAAATGAGATATTTAGTAAATGCTCTAGGAAAAAAAGAAGTTTTGATTATTTGAAAACCCCGCATTTAAAAGCCAACAGATTCATGCTTTTGCCTAAATGTATAATGCCTCATGTTATAAACAGGACATTTTTTTGTTTCGTTTCAGTGGATGTATGAAAACAGGTTACACAGCAAGTCAGCTAATGTGACCAATCGTTGTCATTATACAATTTTTTGGGGAAGGAAGTCTGAAGCAGAAGAATATTCCTGGGGGAAGGATTTCTTTTTTTTCTACCAATTTAGACCTTCACTGGCAGTCTCTTTCCCCTAAAATTTATGCTTGAAATGGCCCAGAGATTTTAAATGTTGGGCCTGTTAGGGGCCTTAAGTACGTTGGTGGATTTAGGAATGATTTGCTTTGAACCTTCTTGCAGTGAATCTTCAGTAGAAAGCAAGGATTTTAATCTTTCCAACCAGATGGAGTGTGGATCTCCAGGCTCAGATTTTGGCTAAATTGAGAAAGATCTTTCTCTGGCTAGGTTAGTATTACGAAACTAAGGCTGGCTCTGGTACCGGGGCAGGGATTTCCTTCTTTTCATTATTATTTACCATTTGAATTGTATTTGACAGGTTAATATCAAGACCCACAACAAGAAACCACTCAGGAGTCCTGGTTAACTTATGCCCACTTAATGACATATCAGTTGACATTTTTATTCTGAAATCTTTGCCAGTTTTTATCATTGACTGAATTTTGCATTCCATGAATTTGTAAAGCCATTTAGCAATTCAACAGTTCTAAATTTCGAAGATCTATGTATCTGTGAATGTAAGAATGTTTCCAATTGCAGCACTGCTCTTCAAGTTTCCTAGTGAATTGTGGGGGCGGGGGAAAAAGGCAAAAAAAAATCCTTTTTTCTACCCTTTTAGGTTCTGTTGTATGTGAATTTAACTGACAGAAGACAAATTATCAGGAAAAAAAGGCATATAGATTTTGTTAACATTTTTAGTTTTCTGTGGACAAGGGCTTTACAGAAAGGAATGAAGAGCTCAAAGTAGCAGTTAGACTCAGAGGCTTATATACCATTTTAGCAAAGGGCTATAAACTGTGGGAGAATTATTGGCTCCAAAACACATGGGGAAGGGGCACCTGGCTGCCTCAGTTGGTGGAGCATGTGACTCTTGGTTATAAATTCGAGTCCCATGTTGAGCGTAGAGATTAGTTAAAAATAATTTATGCCACCTTCGCAAAGGGAAATTTATGCTCTGCTTTTAGGCAGATAAGGGGAAGACAGAGAACTTTTCCTGCATTTGTTGATTCTCACTCGCTGTAGGCTCCAAATAATCCTTCTGCCAAAGCTGCATATTTTGGGGTGGCATCCCTTCATAACCATCAGATATAACAGTTGGCTTTTTCTAATAACCTGTATGCTCTAGAAAAGGGGCATGGGGGTGCCGGTGGTGTGTGGGGATGGATGCTGGTTGCTGGTGCTTTTGTACCTCTGAGCAAAGCTATTTTTATTTTCTGGTCCACTCCTTCTTCTCCTGTAGGTACAGCTGACAGTTACAAATAATATGTCATCCGGTTTTTAATAGCTTCTGCCAGGACTGGATCTATACCATCTCAGATATTTCCTCAAACAGGGTAGGGAGGAGGGGCAGGGCGAAACAGTCTACATCCTCATTTGTGGCATTCTTGATTTCCGTAGAAAATCCGAGGTCATTCTAGTAATATCCAGTTAGGAAATGTGAAGTGTTATGACTCACTTTATTTTGGCTTTGCACAATATAGAAAATTTCTTGGCTAGGAAGGAATTCCTTTTCAAACTGCCAGTCCTCCCCAACAATTCTGAATAGGTAGTTCTCTCTCTGCACATTCTTTTGGGTTTAACTGCTGTGTAACCTCCTAACCCCTCATTAATAATTTCCTGAGGCTGGTTTGTTATAAAGAAACATCGCAGCACAGACTGTATGTGTGTGTGTGTGTGTGTGTGTGTGTGTGTGTGTGTGTGTGTGTAAGTATGTGAGTGTGTGTGTGTGTGTGTGTGTATGTGTGTGTGTGTGTGTGTGTGATTACTCCTTAATGACCAACTCAAATAGTATTAATGCTCTGAAGGAAAAAACAAGTGAACATTAGCTTCTTTCCCATTAGTGCGCATGTTAATCAAGGAGATCACACCCTTAGGCAGAAAGTAATGAATGCTTTTTAACTTCTCTTCATTATTCAAATTAAATGGCCCATTTTCTATATTGTACACACATTTCAATGGCTTGAGCATTTAAAGGAATAATCATGGATCTTTCAAAGCCTTCTTAATATCAGGATTCCAGAGAATAAATTTGTCTCTTTTTGGTTCTTAACAAGGACAAGAACTCGCCAAGGAACTGAACGTGTTTTGAGATGGGCATTTGGGCTTCCATTCTTCTACCTGTAATCTCTTCTCACCTTTCTCATATTTCAGCTACACATGCCATCGGTGAATTTGACACTGGTCCCGTGTTGGTCAGTAGAGCAATAAACCTCCCACGAGAAATGCTGTGAATTATACACAGTTGTTGTTACTCATGGTTTTTAGGGTGGTGATCAAAATGTGGTGTCCTCTTGGGAAAACCCTCACACTATGCTAAGTGAAAAAGCAGGGTGACAGTAGCATTGTAAATATTTTTATGCGTGCCCACATACATCTTTCCACATAAGTAGAAAGACTAAAATGAAGTATAGTCAAATGTTATTAGAATTTTGTCTGGAGGGGCTGTAGGGGAGCAGTGGGGGTGTTGACTTTTTATTTCCTAAAATACATTTAGGATTTGCTAAATTTTCCATAATAATCTTATACTATTTCTGTCATAGAAACAAGGCTGTGCAGATTCTAAGCCTAATTTAAACAGTGAGGAAGGGGGGCAAATACAAACAATAGCCTTTTCTTCTATTCTAAAGGAAAGCACCTAAAATGCAAGACTTGTTTTTTAGAAGCTTAGGAGATGGCATTCTGAAAGGTGGCCCTTTGGGGTTAAGATTTAAAGTTGACTCTTAATTTTATCCCAGAGGCTAGATGTGGATAAGCAAAGCAGTAAGGCTGTTGCGGCAGCCGGTGAGGAGAGCCATCACAACAATTATCTGTGTTGTTTTTGGCACTTTGCAGGAAATGTTGTTTTCATAAGACCTAAGAGTTTTGTCTGGGAAGAAAGAAGATAGCTGCCAACATTTGGCACCATATGGGATTTTCTTCTTTTTTCTTTTGTTTCTTTCCTTTTTAAAAAAAAAAAAAAAAGCTTAGCGTGTAGTCTGTACATCCTGCTCTTAAGCCTGAAAGATCAAGAAAATATTATGGGGTGTTTTTTTCCCCCGTACACTTGCTGGAAACATCTGGAACATGCCATTTGTTTGCACACCACAGGCTTTAAGAGTGTGATACAAACCATGATAAAAGCCCAAAATCAAACCCGTGCCTTCCTTTGCAGCTGCGTTCTATAGCGCACTGTGAGCCAGGGTCTGTATTGACCATACAGATGTTCGCCAATCACATTTATTGAGCCTGGTGGATTGAGAAACCGCACGTTACTTGCCTTTCTAAGTACGGTGTATCCTTCAGGCACACCAGCACCTGGTCCCTCATGGAAATCAGGCAGCTTCTGCCTGTACTGCATTAACCCTGGGGCTGCATGCTCACGCGCTTTGCAGCATGTAAGCTCATCTGTTCGGTGAGCCTTTTAGAAATTCAAGAGTAAAAATTATTTCAGACTCCAGGTGTAAAGCAGGTAGGAAATTCTCCTCTAAGGAATAATACTGTTTCGTTTTTGGAAGAAATACTATAGCTGCATTTATGACACTAAACTTTCAGTTAAGGGAAAGGAAAAAAAAAAAAAGACGAGTGGTGAAGACTTTGTTTTTTTATACTTGTGATTGAAATTATACCTCAACCGAGGCT
Source organism: Prionailurus viverrinus (assembly GCF_022837055.1). Classification (NCBI taxonomy): domain Eukaryota; kingdom Metazoa; phylum Chordata; class Mammalia; order Carnivora; family Felidae; genus Prionailurus; species Prionailurus viverrinus. Next base: position 71,050,310 of record NC_062564.1, read on the forward strand.
CACATTTTGGGATTTCACCCATGATAAGTTCATCTAACACATAAGAAATGGAATAAGTAACATATAAAAAACCCAAATAAACAAAACCCACAAAGTAACGAAAAACTACATGTTTTGTTTCCTGCATCTCCTTTTTCTCATATTGCTCGTATCCTTCGTCGTCATGCCTTCATTTTGGTGTTTCATTATTATGGTTTCATGTCTCAGGTGAAAACTTCTATCTGCAGAGTCCAGAACCCCTCAAAGTGCATTGACCTCTGAGACTAGGATCGTCTCAAGGGAGAACTCTACATTAAAAGGGAGTTTTGAGGAGGGAAGTAAATTTGGAGCTTTGAGTAGGGAAGGAAGTGCCAAAGCAACCCTGTGTGTAAACTGTGGAGGGTAGGGAACATCCACGGCAGAGGCCTGGGGGGCCACCGCTGTGTATATATACAGATCCATAATAGGAGATCACTAGTCAGGGCCTTGTGTGTGTTCCTCCTTTATTTCCCCATTGGTCTTCTGCACTGTTTACTTCCTGGTGTCAAGAATCCTAAGAGATCCAAGGGCGATTCCTTTTGTTTCATTCTGCTGCCCTCCTTTCCTTATGCAGTTTAAGATTCGTAATGGTGACTCATGACCACTGTGCTGTGAGAGAGTTGGAGCCGGGTGATGCACACGCACGTTCCTGCGTCCAGCCCTTCTCAGCTTTGAAACAGACATTACTCTGGCCCTCTACCCTCTTCACCAAAGTAATTGTAAACATTACTTCAAGCGTTCTGAAATGACCCTGAAGATGTCTTTTGTTCTGGAAAGTTTCAGGGCTAGCAGAGTCTTTAAAAAAAATTGCGAACGTGCCCCCGGGAGCGACTTAGGTATGGTCTCGTGGAGTCTTCCTTGCCTTGTTTTCCCAGAGGTGAAGTCATTTTCTTAGTCATGTAGATCTTGGAAGCAGGACCAGAAGACAAGTGTAGCCCTCAGTGCTGGGCGCTGTCGGGCTCGGCCCAACATGCTCCGTTCAGGTTGTCTTGTTGATAAATAGGTGAACTCTTGAGAGAAGGCAGGAGCTCTTCCCTCAGTGCTTTGGCAATTTTGAGCTCACATGTTGCTCAGAAAACGTATTTGTCCTTTAACAAATACCGTGCTCACTAAATGAAGAAATAGTATCAAGGCCTTTTGTCAAAACAGGTAAAAACCTTGCTCTAGCTTACTCAGTTTATAATTTTCATTGTGAAGCAAATGAAATCATCTTCGGTGAACTATTGCGTCGTATGCTTCCAAATGGGTTGGTCTCTTTTTCCGATTTATACATCTTGTATTTCTGGGTAGTTTGTTTACCTTATGCGGTGAAACCAGAGCTATTATTTTTGCCTCAACCGGAGAACATGTTCAGTGTTCTAGGTGGCAGATAAGGAGAGACTTCAGCCTTTCACTTCAGATTTCTTGAGTTTTAAAAATTATTTTCTCCGTATCTTCTTTGTCAGAGGTGAATAATGTTAAGTAGTACTTTCTGCAGGACTCACTGTACTCCTATCTGCATATTCTGTAGGCTGTTTTTTTTTTAATTTTTTTAATGTTTATTTTCTTGAGACAGAGAGAGAGAGAGACAGAGCATGAACAGGGGAGGGTCAGAAAGACGGGGAGACACAGAATCTAAAACAGGCTCCAGGCTCTGAGCTGTCAGCACAGAGCCTGACGTGGGGCTCGAACTCATGGACCGCGAGATCATGACCTCAGCTGAAGTCAGACGCTTAACCGACTGAGCCACCCAGGCACCCCTCTGTAAGCTGTTTTAATAGTGGGAGGACATAACCTACTTTGTCCGGTTTTTTTCATAAACAAAATGCATGCTCCACAGTTTACAAGAAGATTAAAGCATGATGTTGTTGGAATGATATTAGCAACCAAATATGAGAAGAAGACAGAATGTGAATTCTGATTTCTTAGTGTTCAGCAGTTCGTTTGGGTGAGACGTGGCTAGCTTGTGGCAGCAGAGGGCTGGAATCCTTCTGATAAGGGCCCAGGTGCTTCAAGAGTCATACTGAACTCATGAGCACCTCTGTTATGATAACAGAGGACAGTACTGGATAGTTTTCAGGTTAGAAGTGAAACTAAACTGTTGAGTCTGTGTGGTCATTAAAATTCCCGAGGTGCTTTTTGCAAGATTATGAGTGTTAGCCATCCTCCTGGCCAAATGAGTAATTGCTCTGTCAGTCGGCCCCTGCAATTTCATTCGTACAAGGTCATCACATCCACTCCTTGAGCTGGACTGTCACAGTAAGGGAGAATGGCCTCTTAAGGGAGATGGGACAATCTCTTTAATTAACAAACTCATACATTTATGAAGGTTTTTTTTTTTTTTTTGCCCCTGCTTTGAGAAAAGATAGCAATTGTTCAGCTTCTATAAATTGGAGTTTAGTTTTTTTTTTCTTTTAAATCTTTGGTTTTTGATTTAGTTTTTTTTTTTAGTAGGAGAAAGCATTTTGCTGTCTTAAGTTTTCCCTGTGGAAGCTATGTATGTGTGTCTTGAAATACTGGAAATATCTAGACTATTTATTTGTCTAGGGGTGAATAGGATGCCCCCTGCTCGTTTGTTCTTTCAATGAGAACATTGAGCATTTATTACGTATGCAGCAGGATGCTTGACACGGGCGATACAGCTGTGGACAGAACGTACAAAACCTGTGACCTCATTGAGTTTACACTTGAGGGAGGAGAGGAAGATGACAAATAGCATACATAAGTGAACTGTCAGTAGAAGAGAATATGATCAGTGTTGTGTATTGGGAGACCAGGAGTGTGTCTGGTTAGAGAACATTGTGAGGTAATACAAGCAAAGAATATTCAAGTAAGCCCTGGGGGGGGGGGGCACTCAGGTGACTTGTTTGAGGCGGTTGACGTCTTCGTTGCTTTGGAGGTGAGGGGCAGGTGCTCAGGAGCTCTTGGTGGGCGGGCCTGCTTCCTCTTCACCATTCCAGGCTGTGGCTGCCAGGGTGGCTCCAGCTCTGAGAATGGCAGCCGAGGGCAGACCTGGACCCCACTGGTGCCTGATGCTGCTGGGGGTGGCCCCGGCATTCTTGCCCATGGTGGTCTGCACGTAGGAGGTGGCGGGTTTTCGCTGGCCGGATCTCTGCTCCACGACCACCACGGCTTTGTCTTCAGCCGGCCGGCGGCTCCACCCTCACGGGCTCGCGGGGAATCAGCCTGTCGTAGGGGAAGTTGAGAGGTTTCAGGTTATGGGGCTCGGTGCCGTGTGCCCGCTTGGTCCTCTTCATCGGGAAGCAGGAGCAGTTCCGCACCACCATCCGTTGCAGTGGGTGGATGTGGCGGCAGCTAGAATTCCTAGATATTTCCTAGTAGTCCTCTCACTACTGCGCCTGGAAATGGAAAAAGCCCACGGAGGTGCCTTTTGACCTTGGAGTTGAGGAGATAGATGGGGGAGAAGGCCTTACCGGCAGGGCCCGTGGGGAGTGGCAGGACCCTAAGAGAAGAGTGTGGCTGGCAAGATGGGGCACAGCTGGGGAGCCGGAGTGAGCTGAGCAGACGAGTGATGCATTTTATAGGGATGATTATTTCTCCTGGCATGAGTGGGGGAAGGGAAGAAACGCCATCCTGGTGCCTTAGACCAGCATGAAGTAGCTAAGTGGTCAGGGAGATTTTGGATATATTTTGCAGTTGGAGCTGTTAGAATTGCAGGCGGACTGGAAATCAGGAGATGTGAATGGATTGTAAGGAGCAAGGCCAAAACTCTCACCTGTAGGTCTGGACACGCATCTTGGTCTTTGGCCTGTTGTTTATGTGTTAAAAGTCTTCAGGCTACCGTTTGTTAACTGTTCTAACTAGGCACCAGTGGACACATGAATTGACTGTGGCAGGGAAAGGCTGTAAAAAATACAAGTAGGTGATGGATTTTATAGTTCACTTGTAATAATGATAAGCAATCAATGTATGTGAGGTTTAGATCAATGAACGAGAAGGAAGCAAATGTCGTATTGATTTGGAACACTATTACCATCTGCTTAGCTAAGTGGAAGGATTTTTTTTTTAATAGAGGCAGGTTATACTACAAGAAGAAACTCCATTGAATAATAAATATAGTTAACACTTATTAAGTGCTTACAGCACACCACACGTGCATTAGTATATGCTTTACATACATTAATTCCTTTAAACCTCACAAAAAAGCCTGTGAGGGCACAATTACTAGTATTATTCCACGTTTAAGGAGAATGTAAGCCATTTGGCCAAGGTCAAGTAGCTGAGCAAGGGTTGCAACGAAGACAGTCTGGTTCCAGGCTGTATGCCCTTAATCATGACATTATCAGCTTCCAAGAGCTGCTTTAATTTGTTAGAACTACAGCTCTAATTTGGTTAGATGCTGAGCAGACTTGCTCAGCTTATGGTCACTTCTTAAATGTAGGGAAGTCAATGAAGGCTCTAAATACCCTGGAGTTTTTGTCTTGCTAATGCCACATATTTATTTTCAGTAGAGGAAGCCTGGATATTTGGGATAAAAAGAATCCATAGAGGAAGAAAAGGCAGAGTGTGAAAATATGACTTACTGAAGTCTGGAACTGAGTTTAAATCCTGCCTTACCCACCTGTTAGTTACATGATCTCAACTTAGTCACTCAACCTTTCTGATCACCTAAGACTCCCAATTTGTAGAATTTTGAAACAGAGTTACCTCACAGAGGTAGAGTTAATGAAACTCCCAGCAAAATGTCCAGTCTACTTAATGAATTTTACTTTCTTCACCCATCTTTCCAGCCACATAGGCCGAAAATGCACATAGGGGTTTCTAAAAATAAATTGGATAGGATGAGCAAAAGAAAAAGCTTGATGTAGGGAGGCTAGCAAAATAATCCAATGTGGCTCCACAAGAGAACATTAAAGAAATAATGGGTGTGCATGTACTTAGATCAGTGCTTGTCACACTCGAATGTTTATTTGAACCCTCTGGGATCTTGTTAAAACACAGATTCTGCTTCAGTAGGCTTGGGGTGGGGCCTGATAGTCTGCATTTCTAACATGCTCATGCGATGCTGATGTTGCTAGTCTGTGGATCACACCCCGACCAGCCAGATTTATAAAAATAGATTTATGAAGTACGATGGGAAGTTAAAGTGGCTAACATTGAGGTTGACATCAGTGAGACAGTTTGCCCGAGCTTCTCAGAGATGAAGTGAGCTGTATCACAGGTATATTTCATTCACTGCTGACCTGTACTATTGATACATCCAGTAATCCGGAGGCGGAGCTGGGCTTGCATTTTATCCTATCCACGGGGGCAAGTTAACCTTAACTAGAAGGTGGTAGAACATTTAAGCATTATTGGTTAGATGGGTTCCTGGGCGAAGGGACTGAGTCTCTCTGGACTGCGAGACCACGAAGCACAGATGTTTTAGGTGGAATTCACTCACCGAAGAGATAATCAAATTAGACGATAGCTAATGTTCACTTTGGCCTTGTAATGAGTTTTTATGTCAGACTCTATCTCAGTGTGATAATCTGAGATCTATATGGCGTGTGTCTAACCCATGTTACTAAGCAGAAATATCAGAATTTCCCAAGAGTTTTAAGAGGAAACCATTCACTGTATTCACAGTCATGTTCACTTGTTTGCTCTGTAATCATAATATTGTAATTATTCATGCACACACACACACACACACACACACCACCTGCCAGGTATTGTGTACCTGCATTATGCTGTTCCTTTAATGTATTGTTACCAGTATTTTTGGGGACCTGAAACGGTCATGATCATTTGTTCACTTACTATTTCTCAGAAGGTTTCAAACTCTTGCCTTCTAAGTTACTGAGAAATGTCAAGAGATAGGGCATTGTTATTGACCACAAATACATTCTTCCTTATTCCTCAGCTTTCGCACAGCTGTAATGTTGCAAGAAAAAAGTGCCTATTTATGGAAATATGTTTTCTGTCCTCCTGCTGAAACTTAAAGGCTTATTTTAAAGTATTTCTAGGGCTGCCACCTGTTAAATGATAGCAATCTTAGGCTTTGTAGATATTTTTATCATGAAAGAACATAAGCTAGAAAAATAAAGTACGTTCGATGTTGGAAAATGTCATAGACTTTTTGAATCCTGTTTGCGTCGAGCGTGTGGACCCTCCTCTTCTGGCCAGCCTTCAGGAGTGCCTGTGAGCACAAAGGAATGGCATGTATTTATACTTGTGTAAATAAGATCCTGTATACTTTCCACTGAGAACATGCAGGCAGCCCTTTTATGGTCAACAAGGGGTTTTCCCTCTGGCCTTTAGGCAGACCACAGGGCTAGGCGCCCAGGAGTGTATTTTTGATATCATACAGAATAGTTTCAAAGCTGGCTCCCTTTTATAAAATCTTAGAATGGTTTTGTTATGCTTGCCTTTACTCATTAATAAGTCATTCAGGAACTTATGAAGGGTTTTATATAAAAAAGTCCAAGTTGTATTATTTATTTATTTATTTTAAAATTTATTTATTTATTTATTTTTTAATTCAAGTTAGTTAATGTACAGAGTAGTATTGGTTTCAGGAGTGGAACCCAGTGATTCATCTCTTACATATGACCCCCAGTGCTCATCCCAACAAGTGTCCTCCTCAATGCCCATCACCTGTTTAGCACATCCCTCAACCAGCCTCCTGTCCAGCAATTCCCAGTCTGTTCTCTGTGTTCCAGAGTCTCTTGTGGTTTGCCTCCTTCTATGTTTTTATTTTATTTTTCCTTCCCTTCCCCTTTGTTCATCTGTTGTGTTTCTTAAATTCCACATATGAGTGAAATCGTATGTTACTTGTTTTTCTCTGCCTGACTTATTTTGCTTAGCGTAGTAGCCTCTAGCTCCATCCACGTAGTTGCAAATGGCAAGATTTCATTCTTTTTGATTGCCGAGTAATATTCCATTGTACATATATACCACATCTTTATCCATTCATCAGTTGATGGACATTTGGGCCTTTTCCATAATTTGGCTATTGTTGATACCACTGCCAGAAACATTGGGGTGCATGTACCCCTTCGAATCAGCATTTTTGTATCCTTTGGATAAATGCCTAGTAGTGCAATTGCTTGTTGTAGGGTAGTTCTATTTTTTTTTTTAAGTCACCTCTGTTTCTGTTCAATTTGTAGCTTTGTTACTAGGTTTTGCCTGCAAAATGGATAATACTTTATGTGTTTGATTATATCTTATGTTTAGAGTTGCTAGTGTCCCTTTAAGGGATATACAGCATCTTATTTTATCATTTAAGTAACTTCAAAATTTGTCTTTGATGAAGAGTCTTATGCATTCACATATCCAAAAAATTATTAAGCAATCTGAAAGTTGAAAGCAGGATAATGGGTAATTTTAGAAAACATAATTGAGCAAACATGTATTTCATATTTTGTTTTGATTTGACATTATTTTTTTTTTAATTTTTTTTTAACGTTTATTTATTTTTGGGACAGAGAGAAACAGAGCATGAACAGGGGAGGGGCAGAGAGAGAGGAAGACACAGAATCGGAAGCAGGCTCCAGGCTCTGAGCCATCAGCCCAGAGCCTGATGTGGGGCTCGAACTCACGGACTCCGAGATCGTGACCTGAGCTGAAGTCGGACGCTTAACCTACTGAGCCACCCAGGCGCCCCGTGATTTGACATTATTTTTAACAGCAGTTAGTATTAATGTTGATTTTTTAAATATTTATTTATTTTTGAGAGAGAGAGAAACAAAGTGCAAGTGGTGGGGGGGGGGGGGGGGAGAGAGGGAGACACAGAATCTGAAGGAGGATCCAGGCTCTGAGCTGTCAGCACAGAGCCTGATGTGGGACATGAGCTCAAAACTGCCAGATCATGACCTGAGCTGAAGTCAGATGCTTAACTGACTGAGCCACCCAGGTGCCCCTATTAATGTTGATCTTAATAACATTTTAAAACATATTAATTCTAGAAAATGACAGAGCTAATGATAAGCCAGTCTCTTTCCCTTGAAAGATGGTTGGATGTCCAGCTTTGAATCCAAGATTTTCTCTAGAACTACAGAATAGTTTGTGGAGAGGCATTCATTTTTATGACTGGTAGCCCCCCATCTTGTCCATTTTCTCCTTTGTAAGAAAATAACTTCATTTTTAGTCATTTTCTATAAGTTATTCAACTACATGGAAAACGTTTTAAATAGCACTGTTTTTAAACTTAACCTTTCACTCATCTCAAAGACCTCTGTCCATCCCTTCAGATCTTGGCTTAGTAATCACTACATTAGTATAACCCTCCCTGTTAATTCACTAATCAGTACTCATTGGCAACCAACTACGTGCTCGGCCATTTGTCCTCAGTCTTCTTGGTCTCTTTATAATCTTTTATAAGATCTTTTTATACTTGTGAAAACTATTGAAGATGCCAAATAGCTTTTGTTTGTGTGGATTATGTCTATTAATGATTATCATATTAGAAATTAAGATTGAAAAATTATAAACATATCGATTTATTCATTTAGAAATGGCAAATTCACTTAAAAAGAGCAGTGATCAACATATTAACGTTAACATAGCTTATGACGACAATAATTATATTCTCCAGAATAAAAACACTAGGAAGAGTGGCATCGTTTCACATTTTTTGCAAATCTCTTTAGTGTGTGGCATGCTGGAAGACAGATACATTCTCATATCTGCCTCTGTGCTCACTCTACTGTGATATCACATATTAAGTGATCTCAGTAAAACTTGACTGCACACTTATGGGAAAATAGCTTTGATCTTATAGACCAACACAAGCGTCTTGTGGACAGACTCCCAGAGGTTCCTAGAACATACTTTGAGAACCTCTGGTGTAGGGTGTAGACCAGGGTACAAAGAGATGCCAGTCCTGGCCCTTGTGAACCTGAGGCTTATTCTCATAATACTGAGCAATTTTCCTTCTTAATTTGTACTTCTAACTCTTTTACTAAAGTGAAGTTTCCAAAATGGCAGAGATTCTTTGTTTTTGATTCTTACTCATTGGTCTGTTTTTCTGGTTTACATTATTAAACATTTATTGAGTGAATGGGTAACTCTTCATAATGTTGAGTATATGTTTTCTAATCCTATATTTAGGGTATTCACTTTATTAGCATAGACATGGTGTGATTCCAAAATCTTAAGGAAGACCGGCTTAAGTCTCCCCAGATTACGTGTGTACCTTTTACACTTTTTCAGGGTACCTAGGAATATATACTTAAGTACTTATTTAGGAAGGAATGGCTATCTTCAATGGGACGGTTTCCGTTACAGTTTAGTGACTACAAATCAATGATTTGACTCTTTAAATGTGTATTTTTTACTTTTTAATTATTTTTTAAAAAGTTTATTTATTTATTTTGAGACAAAGAGAGACGCAGGGAGGGAGAGAAAGAATCCCAAGCATACTCCATGCTGTCAGTGCAGAGCTGGACGCAAGGCTCCATCTCATGAACCGTGATATCTTTACCTGAGCCGAAACCAGGAATGGGACGCGTAACCTACTGAGCCACCCACGTGCCCCTAAATGTGTATTTTAAGTTATTTACATTGTTCATCATTATAAAGGCCTTTCGTATATGAAGTAGCTATCTGAATTGTTGTTAATTATTTTAGACATAATGAGAAAATCCGATCTTTTTTTCCAGGCATGTGATTGTAAGTAAGGAACAGTGCTTCTAGAAAGCAGTATTGCAGACTATCTACAGTTGCTCACAAGTTTCCAGTGAGCCACTTTCTTTCCAGTAAGCCACTAACAGCTTTATATGTTGTAAACCCTAGTAGTGGTTCCATCTTTATTCTGTTTTCTGTCCACATGAAACTGGTATCAGTGTTAACAGTGTTATATCATATGGGTTGTATCTAAGAAGTAATGTTTGTAGAGGAAGGATCAGAGTTAGGAATCAAAATTATTACACAGTAAGTGCTTAGAATTAATATTTGTTAGAAGGATGTGTTAATTCCATTTCTTCTTGAAGATATGTTGATTTTATAACCTACTTTTGAAGGGTATTTAATTTTAAAAAGCCACAATTTAAATATACAGTGATAAAACATTTTTTTTCATATATTTCATTTGGCTCGTAAGACAACTCTGAGGTGAATTTCTCATTGCCATTTAAATGAAAAGTATCTTTTCTTATATATGAGATTTGTATAGACTCATCCTCTCAAGCCCTCTTTTATGAGCCTAATTTTATTTTTTAGGTTTATGAGAGAAGATCCAGTAAGTGAGAATAAGACCTTGCTGATTATAGGATTTTCTTTCATGTAGGGTTGAACTTGCTTGTTATTTCTTGTTTCTTTGTATGACTCATTGAGTTATTTTTCTAGTGAATTCACATTGTTCATGATGTCATGATATTACAAGTTTATACACATGTTGTTGTATAATATAATTTAAGACAATATTTGGAACCAGAAAACAAATGTAACTTTAAAGGGGTGATGTAGTAACTACAGTAGAGGTTGGAGTAGCGTGTATGGCTTGGCATATCTTTGAGCCTAAATAACGATAGATGGATTAAATATCAAATGATCTTTAATTAATTATATAGGCCTGGATTTTATTCATCCGAAGGCTGAAACAGAAACCATTATATGGTTTGGATTAATTTGTGGGCAGTACTGAATCTCAAATCCCAGATCCTTAGGGGTTGTATCCTGTACTGGCTTTGACATTTATTTAATAGAAAATCTAATATTTGATAGTAATGCAATCATTACCTCAAATCAAATTTGATTACAAAAACTTCAAACTATTATACCTATTTTAGTATCTGGACTATTTTTCTAAGTAGCAAAATGTATCATCAAATAAACTATAGTTATGTTAATAGTTTACTTATATGAGAACGCATTAAATATACAGATGGTTTATAATTTCCAGATTTTTTCTTTTGATAAGAATGTCTAAAATCTACTTGCAGTAGCTCTTCTTAATACTTTGTTACATGGCTTTTATAACTTTTTATATGTGTGAATATTTATGCATTTCGAATTATCATTTACAAAAATGAGATCTCATAAAAATGTTATTTGCTGATTGAAGTATAGCTGATACACAATGTTACATTGCTTTCAGGTGTACAACATAGTGATTTGACAAGTTTATATGTCATGCTGTGCTCACTGCAAGTGTAGCCACCATCTGTCACTATACAACATGATTGCAATATCATTGACTATATTCCCTGTGCTTTACCTTTTATCCCTGTAACTTATTCATTCCATAAGTGGGAGTCTGTATCTCCCATTCCCCTTCAACTGTATAGCCCATCCCCCCCCCCCCACACCTCCCTACCCTCTGGCCATCATCAGTTTGTTCTCTATGTTTATGGGTCTGTTACTGCTTTTTGTTTGTTCACTCATTTTTTCTTTTCGATTACACATGTAAGTGAAATCATATGGTATCTGTCCTTCTCTGTCTGACTTATTTCACTTGCCCTCTAGGTCCATCTACGTTGTCATAAATAGCAAGACTTCATCCTGAGTAATACTCCATTGTGTGTGTATTATATATCTCCCACATCTTTATTCATCTATTGATGGACACTTATGAGAAGGGGTTAATATCCAAAATATATAAAGAAGTTACATAACTTTACACACCAAAAATAAATATTCCAGTTAAAAAATGGGCAGGAGACCTGAATAGACACTTTTCCAAAGAAGACATCCAGATGGCATACAGACACATGAAAAGATGCTCATTCTCACTAATCGTCAGAGAAATGCAAATTAAAACCACAATGAAGTATCATCTTACACCTGTCAGAATGGCTGCAATCAAAAAGACAAAAAGTTGGCAAAGACGTGGAGAAAAAGGAACCCCTCTGTACTGTTGGTAGGAATGTGCAGCCACTGTGGAAAACAGTATAGGGATTTCTCAAAAAAAAAAAAAATAGAAATACCATATGATCCAGTAAGAATGGATGTTTACCCAAAGAAATAAAAACACCAATTTAAAAATATAATATATTGATTTAAATTCTAACACCCTTATATTTGTTTATTGCAGCATTATTTACAGTAGGCAAGATATGGAAACAGCCCAAGTGTCCATCAATAGGTGAAAGGATATGTTATTTTTTAACCTGGTTTTTTCACTTGACAAAATACTGTCAGTGTCTTTCTGTATAAATAGTTGCTTGTAATGTCAGTGATCCTCAAAATCCTTTGTGTTATAACTCCTTTGATATTCTACATAAATCTGTGGAACATCTCTCTCCACCATAAGAATGTATATAGAAGAAAATATTATATAATGTTGTAGGGGTCTCAGGGCCATGAATCTCTGAATGAGAAACATTGATCATATCATTCTTAATTGCTTCATAGGATTCCTACCAGTGGAATATAGTTTAAGTGGTAACACATGGTTGGGCTTTAAAATTATTTAATTTATTTTTTTTAATGTTTAATTGTTATTTATTTTGAGAGAGAGAGAGAGAGAAAGACAGAGGGAGAGAGAGAATCCCAAGCAGGCTTCATGCTTAGTGCAGAGCTGGATGCAAGGCTAAATCCCACTATGCTGAGGTCATGACCTGAGATGATATCAAGATTCCACTGCTTAACCCACTGAGCCACCCAGGCTTCCCCTAAGATTATTTTAAATTTGACTCATACCTGCTCTACAGTGAACATTTTGGTTATAAACATATTTTATACATATATATATATATATATATATATATATATATATATTCTATTTCATTATAATGACTTCCAGAAAATTGAATTATTGGATCAAAATTTTGCTTTATTCAATATGTTTGATACATATTGCCCTATTGCTTTAAAAAAGTTATACTAATGCCTTTTCATAAGAACTATGTAAGAGTACCGTTTTAGTTTATTTGGTATAATGCCTCTAATATTTGTCAACCTGATATGCAAATGTATTATATTACTTTATAGTTAGTAAATGTAACATGTGTGTTACTAAAATTCAGAAGAATTTTCAGGTCCTGGTTTTGTTAATCAGGTAATGGATTGTAAATCCCTTGGTCGTTGTCTTCTTGAAGGAAAGAATTCAGTTCAGTCCATAGACAGTTAAAGCAGCAAAGGTTTTATTTCTTAAAGCAAAGGTACACTGCAGAGAAGTAAAAGAGGCAGGCTGGCCCGAAGTAGGTAACCGCCCTGCTGAGTTCTGCATTGTGTTTTCTATGGGGGTCTGTTTTGCCTCCTCCTGCCCATCTTGTCATTATTATACCACCCTCTGGATCTGCCCTGGTTTCCTCCCCTCCAACTTTTTGCTTCATGTTAAGCGCCATCTTCCAGGAGTGCCTAAGGTATACCCAAGGTGCTGGAGGGAGAGAGCAAAACTGCAAAGCAAATGATATCATAACAGCCTTGGAGTTACTAGAGGACAAAGTTTTTTCCTTAAGTGTGCATGCTCCAATGTTGAGAACGTCTCTGTGGCTTGTGTCTTTTGCTTATTGGGCTGTGCTAAACCGCAAAAGGGATTGGTCTAAAGGGGTCGGGTGGTCTCTGGGCAGAGACTGGGTGGTCCCTGGCAGTTTCCCGTCTGCTGTCCTCCCCTCTCTCCTGCTCACGTGTACATAACTGCCTACTCCAGATAGATTACCCTGCTGGTGCCTTCATCCTGCACTTCACAGTCTCCAGAACAGTGAGAAATAAATGTTTGTGTAAGCCACCCAGTCTGTGGTACTTTTGTTATAGCAGCCCGAAGGGAGTAAGACATTATAAATTAAAGCCCATGATGGATTCTTGTTCTCTAAGAACTTTGTCTTAGGTGACTTTTTTCCCCACCAGGAATAAAACTGCGACAGAAAGAAATTTTGCTTTCGATACATGTTAGAGATGTGGGGGTCATAGAACATTCAGAAACTTATTTAGAGATTTTAGAGACTTTAAAAAATATTTAGTCCACCATGTTTCAATAGATGATTATGTCTTTCTTATTTTAAACTAAGTGATTTTTTGGATTCTTCACTTTAGGTTTTATTGTGGCGATATGCAGAAGAAATCACTCAGATTGGGTTCATGACGGAAAGGCTGTAGCACTTCATCCGGCTCCACGTAGAATCTTATGAACACTCGTTCTTGAGAAACAAGACTCAAAAGCTTTAAATGATGACGTTTCCAAGAATCCCATCTTAACCTTCTTACTATAGCCTTTTCTTGGGAGATTTCTTCCACGACTGTGGCTTCGATAACCATACATTTATTGATAATTTTCAGATGTGTATTTTTTGCACCTTGCTTTTGTCATTCAGCCCCAACGTATCCAAATGCCTGCTGGTCATAACTACGTGGATGTTCCCTTAATATCCCAATTTCAATATATTGAAAACTGCTGTTAACTCCCATGCTTAATTCTTCCCAAAGAATTCCATTGTAAAGGGATGTCTTAGCCCATTGGGCTGCTATCACAAAAGTAGTATGGACTGTGTGGCTTACACAAACATGTATTTCTCACAGTTCTGGAGGCTGTGAAATGCAAGATCAAAGCACCAGAGAGATTATGTCTCTGCTGAGCGCCTGCTTCCTTGTTCTTGGACAGCAGTCTCTTCACTGTAACTTCACATGGTAGAAGGGGCAAGGGAACTCTCTTAAGGCACTGGTACTATCCATAAGGGCTCCACTCTCATGCCTTAGGTCCCACCTCCTGATAAAAATCACACTGGAGGTTAGTTTGCAATATGTGAATTTCGAGGGAAACAAACGTTCAGTCTGTAACAAAGGGGATAGTAACACTTTTCACCAAATTGTTTCAGTCGGAAATCTGAATTCCTCATTCCCATCTCTATCCTCACATTTAAATGTTTTCCAGGATCTATTGTTTCTACTTCCTAGCTCTGTCTTAAATATTCCTTTCCATCACCTCTGTTGCAGCTTGAGTTTTAGGCAACATCATAGCCTCCTGGATTATGCAGTGGCTTCCAATTTGCCATTCCCCTGCCATTCTTGTAGCCCATTCCATATGTCTTCTACACCGCTGTCAGAAATATCAGTCTCTTAAAGTTCCTCTGCCGATGGAAGCCCCTTCCGTGCCTCTGTGCCTTACCTCTGTGCCAACCTTAGCTCTTGGGTTTGACCAAGAAACTCTCAAGTAAGTAAGAGTTTAATGGCAGTTAAAGGGAAAGTACACTTGTAAGATGGGAGCGCGCGCAGGCCCAGAGGTACCAAATGCCGTGGAGTTTAGGAGCGTCTTTTCTTTTTATGTTTGCAAAGGTTATGGGTCATAGCTAGGGCGGTCTCCTGCTGAGGTTGTCTCCACTCATTTAAGAGACTCCTCCAACCAGTGAGGAGGGGATGTTTTTGGCTGTGTATGGTGATTGCCAGAACTGTCCTGACAGTTATCGCTGTGTGTGTGTGTGTGTGTGTGTGTGTGTGTGTAATCAGCAATATAAATGTATTATGCTGTAGCTATAGGTTACTGTAGAGCAGCAGTCATAGGGAAAGGTACATGAATGCTCCCCGGGACTTTTTCTAGCTGTTTGTCTTCCATGGGTGGTTGGCGGTTTCTCGATTTCAGTCTTTTTAGTGGTCAAAAAGTACCATTCCCTGCTTATATCTAACTAACTGCCTATTCTGTCACTTCTGACAACTCTCCTTTCCTTTTCAGATAAAATCTGGGTTTCTCAGCGTGGCGTTCAGTCTTTCAGTCTAGTTTTTCCTCTTCTACCCTCCACCCTTCATTTACCTCATGGTCGTAGCGCATGAAACAGAACTGCAGAATTGGAACCTCATGCCTTCTCATAGCTCTGCATATACCCTGCCGTCTTCCTGGTACACCCTTCCTCACCATGATGGCTTTAATTCTGGCCCTCAGTTCTGGGTTTCCTTGTCCACAAAGCCTTCCCTAAATCTTTTGTGCTGTGTTCTATGTTTCTCCTTCCTTTCATGGATCTTGGCCACATGTTTACTCAGGCTACATTTTGGTGTATAACCTCCCATCTTTTTTATTGTGGGTGTATACATTTCTGTCTTCACAAACATGGAATCATGGTGCATCCCCTTTATAATATGATGTTTTCAACAAATAATAAAACACAATGGGTATTAAACAATTTATCCAGAGCATTACTTTATTCACCGTATGCTGCTGTTCTTTTCAATTCATGTTCTGTAATTCCTTCAACCAGTTGTCTGTTGAACACTATGTAAATTTTGACTCAAATTTTTTTTGTGTCTCTTTAAGCAATGATATAATGATTATCCTTTTTACCTAAAACTTAAAGCACTTAAAAGCCATTTCTCATTTTGGTTAGCATGTTTTTAGTACTAGTAGAGGTACACATTTTTCTTTACCAATTTGTGGTCATTTGCTTCTCTCTTTTGGTGAGTTCCTCTTCTCACCCTTGATCTATTTTTCTGTTGGTCAACATCCCTACTGTGCCTGAAAGGGTCCTGGCAGGAAACAGATGGAAACTTAATAATGAAGAAACTTTAATAATATACTCATTATATGGTAACATAACTTTATAAAAATAATCCAGTTTTTCAAAGAAGAACTTTATTGATAATGATGGAATCGTTTTAAATTTTTGGAATTTTCTTAATGTCTGACATCATGGAAGATAGGTAGATATTCATTTCTGCTTCTGCATCCAGTCCATTGTGATGCCATGCCATGTTGGCATTGACAAACGTCACTGTACCCTCATGAAACAATGAGTATGCAAAAGGCAAAATGTATGTTAAGATTATCATGAAAATAATTTTGATATAGTGGACCTCTTGAAAGGGCCTTGGAAACACCGGGGGTCCCTGAATCATACTTTGAGAGTCATTAAGGACAGGGTTTTAGAGGAAGAGGTCACCTGACTTGAAAATAAATGCACTCCAGGACTTGAGTGAGACAGGATAGAGAAGTAGATAGCCCAGCCTTTCTTTCCTTTTGCCCTCTGTAGTTCTGCCAGTGCTTTGCTTTGACCAAATCCAGTCAGATGCTGGAGGGCAAGGGAGCCTGGCCTGGGACCGGGTCAAGGTCAGCTCCCTGAAGGCATAGAAGGAGGCACAGAAGGAGGCAGAGCAGAGTGCAGAATGATGAAGGGATCAGCCAGCTCATTCTCTGCCTTTCTTTGTACCGGAGGACAAAATAAAGAACAAAAAGCTGAGTGCTGGCATGGGTAAGTCCAGGAGAAGGGGTAGAAGCTGTTGCTGTCGTTGTTGTTATTTCAGACACAGCAAGCACAGTAAGCCACTTGTTAGACCAGTTAGGAGTATGAGTTCCTAGGAGCACAGGGTGAATCAAGTAAAAACTCGAAAAAGGAGACAGTGGTAGTTCCTTCCCCCTCTCTTGAATAGGAGTGAGTTGGGGGTGTGTGAGGGAGGTTGTGGGGAAGAAGAGGACCTGAAGTTTGGTGGAAATTGCCTTCCAAAGTTTCTCACCCCGCCACCCCCAACTTCTCACTCATTCTTGAGATGCAGTCAAGGCTTGAAGTTCAAATACTCAAGGGAAACAATTCATATCCTGGACAAGCTAAAGACAGATACTTTTGAAACTCAGCCTACAGAGATGATGGGCATGCACAGATTTAGCTAACAGATATATCAGACTGCGATAGGAAGTCATATAGCTAATAAATAAGCCAGGCATTTTTGGCATTTACTGCAGCCAAAAAACAAGGAGGTAATTTATATTTTAATATTAATCTCCAATGACCTGACGTTTATGTTTTTCACACAATAGGAAAAGGAAACGTTCTGATTTGTAAATTACACCTTGCCGATCATATTTCCATTCTAGCAGCTGTGAGTTTGTATTCTAAAGTTTACAAAGTGAGTGGCTGACATTTTAATTTCTTTGTGAGTAAAGACCTACATTTTTAAATTGTGTATTACTGTTGTTTAACGTAAAATCCAGCATACACAGTCGGTTTTTGTAACTCATTGTAGTTATGTTCTATAAAGTCATTACAAACATGGAACTCGTGAATACTGAACCATTGCTCCTTGGGGACATATAGGAGGATCAAGTTTCTTTGAGCCCTTTGTCACATTGTCATCAACTGATAAATAGAAAAACTTGTGCTGTGTGTACTTCTGTTTAAAGACACCTTATGTTATATATATTGTTGAATCATTGACACTGAATTCATAGCCAACAGCACAATAACTTGTGCCTGAATAAAGCTTACCTAGCACACCTGTTTTCTCCGTAAGGACTCAGTATATCCTTCCTGTGCCTAGGAACATTAGATAGCACTTCAGAGGTGTGCTTGGGGCCTTTTTAAACAGTGAAATCACCAACAGAAAGCAGAAAAATGCAAAAAACAGGGCACTACATGCACTGTGAAAGGGACACTTTGTTGTCAGTGAGAGAGCTGAAACCAGATGGCAGAGCATTACCTTGGTCCACATAGGCTGGGAATGTGCACCTTGGATGATTCCAAGTTTTTACAACTGCACATGCACTTGTCCACGAATGACCACAAAAGTGCTGCATGTGGATTTTGGGGTTGCAAGAGACTTTTAGCCAGTAGGCAAATTAGCAAATATGGACTCCATGAAAAATGAGAATCTACTGTGGTAGGTTTTAATATTTTATTAAATACATGAACAGCATTCCATTTTATAGAAGGATATGGAGCTAATATCTAGTGCTCTCTACTGTGGGCCAGCATTTTGTTAGCTTTCTTTCACTTAGGTCTGTAAGCGAACCCATGAATTAGCAAAGATGAGGCAGCTCAGACTCCAGAGAAGTTATGGAGCTTTCCCAGGGTCTTAACGGTGGGGTACAAAGTGGCAGACCTGTCTGGCTCCACCAGGTGATGATTATGAACAAATATTAACTCATTCCTCACTTTTTTTTTCTTCACTCTTTGACTACAAATACAGTGTGCTGTTTCTGGGTTCACTTCCTTCAACTAGATAAAGTAAATATTATGCTTGCCCGGATATCTGAAAGCTAAACCTGAGTGCATTCATTTATATTTTTTTTCAGTGTTGCCCTTAGAAATGTAAATTGTATGAAATGTGAAGTTCAACTTAACACAGTCAGACTCCTGCTCAGAGCAGACTCTTTGGCATATTAAAAGCTCCTAATAATAGATTAAATTAGCATTACATTAGTAAGTAAATATACCCCTCTCACTTCTTTGACTTATACATTTTCTAAAACTTGGAGCTATTTTTAAACCAAATTATATACTTTAAGTGACATGACTAGGTATTGTAAGTGCTTTTTAAATGTTGCCGTAATATACTTTTTATGAAGAATGTAGGTACTGATTTTCAAGGGAGAGAAGGTTCTTAAAAAAATAATGAAGCACATGGTACCACCTGAGGGTTTTCTGTTCAACAGATATAGTTAAAAAAAACCTCCTATAAATGTAATGTTTAAAATGCATATGAAGATACGTTCCACTGTAAGCATAACCCCTCATTCTGAGTGAATATCTCCACTTTAGTTGAAGAGGATGGTTAGCAAAGTGAATGTCTGGGTGGTCCAAGATTTCATGGGAGCAGAGCAGTCCAGGGCATAAGGGCCAGGAACTTCATTTCTGATACTAACACCCTTACATTCGGCCACTGTCATGCCCTTAATTGTCCCAGCTCTAATAAACAGTTAAGGTGTAATGTGCTTCAAGATTATCCTGGGACACTTTTCCTCAATAGCCGTGGAAGAGAATCACCACTGACCCTCCTCCCCCACTGCCAGCCAACCCTGTGATTGTCAGGCTTTCTAAAGCACATGCACTAACCAAAGAGGTTAATGTGAACCTGGGCAACTTAAGCCTTCGTGGATCTCTGCCTATAGAGAGTGTTCTTCTCACTAGAAATGCAATACTGTTTGTCCTGTAGCTTAGAGGCCCCCTTAACAATCTTTTTATTGTCACTGTGCAGTTATCTTTTCAGAAGCTCTATGTTAACATCTTGGGAAGATAATCCCAAAATGTTTTAATAACAGGAAATATTTGCCATTGTACCCAGAATACAAAAGAGTTCATGTGTATTGGGGAGCTGAGTCATACATCTGGTTTCAAGTTCTAAAGGTCAAAATTCTGGGGCTGTCACATCCTTTGTTTTCACAATTCTTGTCAATTTTGTCTGTTCAGAACGACTTTGCTGCATTCCACACCTCGCCCCCGCCCCCTCCCTCCCACCCCCAATAGGTAGCAGGGAAAAAAAGTTAAAATACAGTTATGGGATTACTGGGCAGGAAAATTAGAACCAATAATAAAGGTGATAAGTGAAAAGAAGTGAGTGTTATGTACAATAAAAATATAAACCCAGATTCTTAATTGTGGTCTTTGTTACAAGGAGCCTGGGCTTTATAATGAGATTACGTTTTTGTTTACAATTATATGACTATTGTGGTAAGGTCTTATTTAAATGAAATTTCTTTTAAGGTAGTGTAAACATTTTACTCTGTACGTTGTGTTCCTCCCACACCCCCCAAATCTAATAGTAGGATTTCCTATTCTACGAATCCTTCATTGATCAAGCTCAAATGTCTTACGGCAACTTCATTCATCCTCTTTAGATACCTTGAGTTGAGCCCTTGAGAAATCTTTTCAGTTTTCCAAATTTGATGATGATTCCACAATTTTGTATATGCTCTTTCTTCCTGATGCCTGAAATTCTTTTTCCACTCGTCTGCCTGAAAAAAAGTCATACAGGAATAAGAGTAAACTATATATTTTTAGTTAAATCCGATGTTGAACAAGATTATTTTTTCGATGCTATTTTTTCTTAAAGTGCAATTTTGAGTAACATGTGCATCCAGTATATATAATAGATTACCCAGTATTCACACAAAGGCATATACTGGTGAGGTAAAAAGTAAACTGTGCTTTTGGGAGGTTGGAGATGTCAGTCTAATGACAGACAAATGAATTCAGTTAGCAAGCCAGTTCATTTAATTTAAATCCAAAATCAAATGACAATTTATTTGGTGTTCTAGCATCTGGTATATTACCATCTGTGAACCCAGATTTTTTTCAACATTTCTACTTGTGTGGGCCTTCTGAACACGGCTGTGCACTTCTCAGGACACTACAAGTTCTAGCCTGTCAACACAGTTATCTTGAAAGGGCCATTTGAAAGTAGGTAACTTGTTGTGAAATCAAGTATTTAAAAATACTATCAGCCATTCCTAATATCTAATAAGTCACTGAAGGATAAATAATCAGGAGATATTTTCTGTTCTACTTTACATTAAGGTTGAGCACTAGCTCCCTTTTTCTTTTCTTCTTTTTTTTTTTTAAGTTGACCTGAGTTAACCTTTATTGAATGGTAAATCATTCACTGAAGGAGGAGGAGGGGGAAGAGGAAAGATTGTGTCTCTTTGGATAATTCTTTTGTATTTTTATGCTTTCCAGAAGGCTGGAGGAGTCAGAATTGTATGCACGGGTGCCCTGGGGCAAAATCAGTTTTATTTTTTTAACTGGAAAGTAGTTTATATTTTATTGATCTTTTTTTTGCTATGAAAAATTGATTTTATGTACTGTAAAATTATTTTTATAAGATACTACTTACTTTTTCCCTTTTATTTCCTTTTTCTTCTCTTTCCTCCCTCGACTGATTATCAAGGTAGCTTAAGACATAGAATGTATAATATTTTCATAATTTCTAAGTTTTGAATAGACAATGATAAATTTTCTTTGGAAGTACATAGATATTTACATGTTGGATTGGGACATTAGTTACACAGTATTTTTACCTTTATTCAGTCATTTTCCAAAGGGTTGATTGACATACATGTTTTATCTTCTTGCTGGTTGGCATTTTGCATATTTACTTATGTATTTATATATGTACATATGTATGTATGTATGTATTTAGAGTGAGCAGGGGAGGGTCTTACAAGGAGAGAGAGAGAATCCCAAGCAGGCTCTGTACTGTCAGCACAGAGCCCGACATGGAGTTTGAACTCACAAGACCTGAGCTGATGTCAAGAGCCAGACGCTTAATTGACTGAGCTGCCCAGGCGGCTTTTTTTTAAACTAAGATTTTCCAAATTTTGAGGGTCTGTAATGTTGTCATGTTCAGTCTGTACAGCAGAGTCACTGCTTTCTTGTCTGTTGTTTCCAGTTGACATCCGTGAGTGTCCCCCTCATGGGCTGATTTATTTGAATTGTTTCTATTCGTTCTTTATTTTTGAAAGAGTTCCTGCACATTTTTGTGTTTAATGTTTCGTTGCCTTGTTGCGTTTTCTTCTTCTTTTGTTTGGCTCTCTTGTGCATGTCATCATATTGTTAGCATGGCGGTCCTCTTGAGAACCTCCATGGAGATAAACACTTGGTCCTTCACTAATGATAAACTTTATTCTTATGACCAGCAATATGAGAAAAAAAAAGGATTGTCTTGTAAGCAGTGTTTTTCAGAAAGCTCTTTATGGCTAAATTGTGTTTTTTAGGGGCTGTGTATGAAAAAGTCTTTAAAGGCCACCATAAAAGGATGTTTCTCATAGTCTTTTAAAGAATGGCAGAAAGAAACTGAACTTATGGGTTTAAAATGAAGTCTGTCTAATGTGACTTTTGATCATGGGGTCGTGATTTTGAGCCCCACGTTGGGTGTAGATATTACTTAGAAAAATGAAAGCTATCTAAAGGAACGAGTTTAGAGCATGGAACTGGGTGAAATACCTCTTTACAGTCTGTGAATTTGTCCATCCCTTCTGTTGGCCATTTGTGCCTCCGTTGTTCTTCCCACCAGTGTGCCCCCTGGTGCTGTTTACTCCTCTGAGCCCGTGTTTTATCCCCTTACCCAGCCTACGTCTTTTTCTTTTCCTTTATACTGACTAGCTTATAATGCATGAGTTTCCAGCGTTTAAAGATAAAGTTGGATAGATGGAAAAGGTGCTATTAAATGATTAAATGAAGAAAAATATAACCAAAATGGACAGTAGATGTGAGAAGTGAATTTCTAAGTGCAGAATGATTGCTCATGGTACATTAGTACAGTGAATTAAAATGAAATGAACTTATGGCTTAAAATTTTTTCTTAAACCCAATCAAATTTATGTTTGACACCATGGAAAGTGAATTATTTCTTTACATGGAAAACGTTAGAGATGTATTTAATAAATGTGGTATCCTAGAAATGTTCACCATCTATCCCATTCATGTATTTTATCATCTAGCAAATTGAACTATTCAATGAGCTCTAGAATTATCCTCCCTCCAAAGTCTTCTCTCTGTGGTTTTGTTCTTTAAGTCTCTCACTCTTGAAATGCATCCACTTCCTAAGTGTTTAGAGGGCAAGTTTTACAAATTTGAAAGGGCTTTAAGCCCCAGCTTAAATGCTATTTTCCACTCAAAACCTTTTATGATTTTGCCAGGTGGAAATAATCTCTTTCTCCTAAGTTACCATGGTTCTTTCCCTGTATCTCTCTTAGAACAGTTACCACAGTCAGTCTTTAATCTGTATGGGTTTAGACCCTGAGCCCTTAAAAATGAGGATTAATATATGATAGATTTTAAATTTCTTACAGTTTTCGGCATAATGCCCTGAGTCTATTTTAAACTCAATAAATACTGAATGAATGAATGACAGAATGGGTTGGCCGTGACTACTGAGGTATATTTTACCGTGATACAATAAAATGTTATTGGCAGATGTGTTCTTATTATTTGCAGTGTAAAAGTCAGTCTTTGGAGCCCGTTTCTTCTTTATGTATAATACTACCCCTGATCTAATTTCTTGCCTTCCAATGCTATACACATGTAGATGCTACCTTTGTATCTGTCTCTGGTCCTGATGTTTCTCTGGTTCCAAACTTGTGTATTTAACCTTAACTAAAAGAAACTTCACTGTTTTTCACAAATCTACTTCTCACCTCGTCTTCTTCCTTCCTAGTAAAAGGGACCACTGCGCCTACCTTATATAGAGTTGCTAGTGAGGGATGTAGGAGGGATTCTTCACCCCGCCTGCCTCTCCCATACCCTTTATTGCATATCCAGCTCCCTGGCAGGTCTGCTTGCTTCATATCTCCTGCCACCACTGTAACTTCACTGTGGCAGTGTCCCCAATTTCTTGTTTTCACTCATGGTCCGACTATTCATTTGCACCAGAGCCCTCTTTTCTAAACGTAGGTGAGATCCTGCCAAGCCTGTACTTCCCACCTGTGTCTTCCCAGTTTGATTAGAATGAACTCCAGGCATTTTATTCTGGCTTCAGAGCCCTTTGTCATCTGGTCTGTACCTGCTTTTCCGACCTGATTTTCCCGGCCTCCCTCTTTGCTCCATGCATTCTGTCCAGCTGACCTTTCATAAGTATACCGAGCTTGATCTTGTTCTGGCAGTTTCTTGTGACCGGAAATCTTGTATCCCAGATCCTCCTGTCCATTTAGATTCCAGTATATATGTATGTCGCCCTGCCATCAGGCTTCGTGCAGGCCCGCCCGTACACTCTGCTTTGCCTCCTTCACAGCACGACGGTGGCACCTGCCTTTGATTGTCCGCATGCTGTCTTTCCCCATGTGGGCCTCCTGTTACTGACCAGAAGGACACAGGCACTGGGGAAGTGGTTCTGTCTCCCCCATCAGCTCTCAACCAGGAACTGTTAGGGTTTGATATATAAATATCCCAGCCCCCCCACCCCTCAGATGGAAAACTCTGAAGCATGCATATGTTCACTGGGTCCCAGAGTTGACCCATTAGGATTAAATGAAGTTGCTGGCAGTGTAGCTGTCCTGGTAAGGAACCCTGTAATGGCCACTTGGCCTCCTTGTCTTAGCTCCCGCCTTCCCACTGATGTTCCCTCCACCCTCCAACTAAACTTTTTGTCCCTAAATCCTTTCCCAAGGTCTACTTCTTCAGGAATCAAAACTCAGACACCTTCTGAGACCACCAGCAGACTCACCCCACATTTATTAAATACATCTCTAATTTTAATTCTCTGCATAGCACATACCACTATTTGATAGTATTTTTCCTTTTATTTTAGATAAAGTTTATTTAAAAATTGTTTTTCTTCCCGCTGGATTTTAAGAACTAGCAGCTTTTTTTTTCCCCATTAGCAACTGTGTGTATGGTTGGGGCAGTGGTCCCTTTTATTAAGAAGGAAAACCAGGGGAGAAGTGTATTTGTGGGAAAAAAAACAATGAAGAGCTTGTTTCATTATGTTAAAATTGAGGTACCTATCAGATATCTACAGATAGATTAAGTATAAAAGTTTGGAATCAGAGAAACATCAGAACTAGGTATATATACCCACTTCATTATACCCGGCCACTAACGGGATGCCTTGTGTATCATAGGTCCTCAATAAATGATTGGTGAAGAGCTGGGTACCGCTCTTACACAGAAAGAAAGAAAGGGCTCGATTTCAGGAATGCACATTGTAAGTTCAAAACTGTTCAGCTGTTCATGAATAGACACTTGACTGCAGTCAATGAAGTTTTGAACTTTTACATGGACCAGCTTTGCATAGAGGGGAAAAAATGGCTATTCATTTCGCCAACATTTATTGAGTAGCTCTTCAGTGCATTTTAGGGTAGGCTGCTCGGCTAGGGTAGAATATTAAGCAGATCCTTTTAAGAGTAATATTTCAACTGCTGTAGCCATGGGGATTGCAACTTTTCTTTTTAGGAATAGGCGTCAGCATTTCCCCACAGCACATCTTTCTTTCATTTTCCCTGTCCCACGACCCATCTGTCCGTGTTCCCCATTGGTCTCTCCGCCCCCTCTCCCAACATCCATGTTCACTGCTTTTCTGTCCTGACTCTTTCTCTAGACCTTGAGGGGCAGAACTGCAAGAACTGATTTTTTTCTCAGCTCTTCGTGCTCTGTTTCTTGCATGAGTTAGTAAATGATGAGTAAATATTTGCTGACTGATTAGATGTTATGTCTGTTGGAGTGTGGGTTTATGTCACGTTGTCCTTTTTCCAAGAATCCTGTAGGTTACTTTAAAAGAATTAGTGGCAATTGTTTGTCATTCTAATGACATTGAATGGAATTCAGAAAAAGAAGCTCTGCTTTTATATTTCATTTAAAAAGATGTCTTGGAGAAAATGACTTTTGAATTTTCTTTAGAACTACTTCTTTGTTTACTTATGAATTAATGGCTTTTTGTAGCGTTTCCCTTTAGTGCTGGTAATTAAGAGTATTTAAAAATAATTAACAAGCACATCCAGTCCTGATTTTCAAAGTCTGTTCATTGGATAAAATTGAATAGTGTAGTTTTGTCTTTTTATTGTTTTTCAGCTAGTTTTCCTAGCTGTTTATTTATTTATTTATTTATTTATTTATTTTTGTTGTTATTTAAGGTTCACAGAGCATTGAGTTTTATTCATAGATTTAAAATAGTTCTCATTGAATTCTAGCTATTAACTAGTTCGAGATATTTTTTTTTTTTATTTAAAAAAATTTTTTTTTTCAACGTTTATTTATTTTTGGGACAGAGAGAGACAGAGCATGAACGGGCGAGGGGCAGAGAGAGAGGGAGACACAGAAACGGAAACAGGCTCCAGGCTCTGAGCCATCAGCCCAGAGCCTGACGCGGGGCTCGAACTCCCGGACCACGAGATCGTGACCTGGCTGAAGTCGGACGCTTAACCGACTACGCCACCCAGGCGCCCCGAGATAATTTTAATAGTGTACTATAATTGTGGGAGAACATGAGCTACAGATAGATATGATGAATCAATAATTATATCTGTTTTATGAGTATATGTTAATTTCCCCCATACTTAACACTTTTTATAAGGAAGAAATTAATTACCCTGTAACTCTTTTAGTCACATAACTTATTTCTAAAAAACAACAAAGTACACATATTTGAGGATATTTTATTTTTTAATTTTTTAACACTTTTGAGAGAGAGAGGGAGAGAGAGAGCGAGCAAGCGCGCACTTGCACAAGCAGTGGAGTGGGACAGAGAGAGAGGGAGACAGAACAACAAGCAGTCTTCATGCTCAGCACAGATCTTGACGCAAGGCTCGGTCTCATGACTGCAAGATCACGACCTGAGCTGAAATCAAGAGTTGGTACTTAACCCACTGAGCCACCCAGGCACCCCTGGGACATTTTAAACAAAGATTTTACAAAGCCAAAACGGATAGCAATGGTCTCTGGAATTTCATGTCTAATGTATAATATTACTACAATCTGTAAGCCACTCTTAGGGAGTTTTGTGTGTAAAAATGTAGGAAATTCAAAACTCTGTTTCACATTTATCATTAGCAAATGCTATTCTTTAGGACTGACTTTAACTTAAACCATTATTAAGAAAAAATAAAATGGGGGCCACTTGGGTGGCTCAGTCAGATGAGCATCCAACTCTTGATTTTGGCTCAGGCCATGATCTCATGGTTCATGAGTTTGAGTCCTGCATCAGGCTGTGTGCTGAGAACACAGAGCCTGCTTGGGGTTCTCTCTCTCCTCTCTCTGCTCCTCCCCTGCTTACTCTCTCTCTTTCTCTCTCTCTCAAACTAAAAAACATTAAAAAAAATAAAATGGGTAGGCCTTGCTATTGGAGACATTTCCAGTTATACTTCTTATATATTTATTGTGCACATTATTTGTTATTTTGTCAAACAGTATTGGCACGGGTTAATATGATTTTTGTGTACTTTTTCATTACGCATACGATCTGATTATAACTTAATACATAGCAATAAATATAACAAACTGATCGATGGTGTTATAATCATTTAGTATTACTCTAGTGAACATTTGTATTTCCTTGATTCTAAGACACTCGGTTTTTATAATTTTCCATTTGCTGAAGGAGTAATATGCCTTCTAGTTGGAATGCATACATAATTAATTAATTATTTTTTTTTTTAAATTAAAAAAAATTTTTTTTTTTTAGTTTTTTTTTTTTCAACGTTTATTTATTTTTTGGGGGACAGAGAGAGACAGAGCATGAACGGGGGAGGGGCAGAGAGAGAGGGAGACACAGAATCGGAAACAGGCTCCAGGCTCTGAGCCATCAGCCCAGAGCCCGACGCGGGGCTCGAACTCACGGACCGCGAGATCGTGACCTGGCTGAAGTCGGACGCTTAACCGACTGCGCCACCCAGGCGCCCCAAATTTTTAAGTTTGTATCTATTTATTTTGAGGGAGAGGGAGAGAGAGAGAGAGAATGAACAAAGGAGGGGCCGAGGGAGAGGGAGAGGGAGAGAAAGAATCCCAAGCAGGCTCCAAGCTCAGCATAGAGCCCAACACAGGGCTTGATCCCATGAACCATGAGATCACGACCTGAGCTGAAATCAAGATTTGGATGCTTAACCGACTGAGCCACCCAGGCGTCCCTGGAATACATTCAATGTCCTCTTGGTTTTTTCTTCAAAGCTGCGATGTGTCTTAAAGCAAGTGACATCTTAGGCATGTTAATTATATATAAACAGTATAACCCTTTTAAAGTGTGACATATGATGATTTAAATCATATGTATTTGAGATAGAAAAGATCTTAAGGTATCAAATGGTTCACTAGAGCACATTTATTTTACTGCTAAGGTAGCTGAGGTCCAGAAAAATTAAAAAGTATTGAAGGCCAGACAGCTAATACATTTATGAGTGGAGTAAGGGGACTTCAGTAATAATGTTTATTATCTGATCCTTTAGAAATGATATGTTATTTTAACTATCCTTCTAGGTTAGTGAGAAAGAAGGAGATCATATTATTTCTTTTATACCAGCTTCCATTAATGAGTGCTAAGACTAGATCTATGGCCTAATTATGTTATTCAAGACAATGCCACCATGTACATGTGGTTATGTAAATTTAAATGAATTAAACTTAAATAAAATTTAAATTAACTTAAAACATTAATTTCCTCCATGGCTGTACTCACAAGTCTATAATCACAAATGGCTAGTGCCTACAGATATTTCTATATTCGAGAAATTTCTTTTGGATGGTGCTGGCTAACTGATGAGAAATCTACATTGGGGTGGTATCTTTGAAACTTAAAAGCCATCTAGGAGAAGTGAATTTTTATTAAGACTTAATGTGACTGGGAGTGCATGGCTCAGTTGGCAGAGTATGTGACTCTTGATTCCAGAGTCACAAGTTCGAGCCCCAAGTTGGGGATAGAGTTTACTTAAAAAAAAATAAGGTGAATGAATCTCTATCTATATTCTGAGACATTTGTCTTTGTTTATTAACTTTAACCTTGGTAGCAAAATCTTTTTAACACCTAGAAGAGGTCATTAGAAAGCGTTCTTCATTTATGGGAGATTGTTTCTCTTATATTTTCACTGTCTTATATACTTAACTTCAGAATGCTATATTTACGTAGATGCATGGTTGGGGAGGCCTGTAAGTCTCTACTTGTCCTGAATCTCTTTTCCATGGGCTTGCTCTGTAATGCCTTTCCCTCTGGAAGGAGTGTGATTCCCAACATTAAGACCCATCACTACATTAGAAATCAAAGGACACTGTTTCCAGAAGGCTGCTTGTAACATTTGTTCTGAGACTGGAAAGAGGAAGTAGCCTCTGTAGCAATTTCCTAGGAGAGTAAAGTATTAATATAGTATTAACCGTGTCTTCAAAGTTGTGCTTACAGTAGGTGTCCAATAAATGTTTGAAAATGAAAGGGGATTGGAAGAAAGAATGATTAGATGGCTTAGAAAGACTCCTTTAATGTTGATGTTGTAGGATTCTATAGTTGAGCCACAACTCTTATCATAATGACCTGTTGGTTTGTTAGCCCATTTAATAGAAATTCATTGAACTTTTGTCATGTGCTGGGCACCCTTAGGCAGGAAGGATGTGTTCAGCTACTCAGTTGATGATTCATACATTGCTCAGGCTGATTTCACTGTCCTTGCTAGGAGTAGAGTGCTAGATTAGAGCTATGGCCTAATTATGTTGTTTAGTACACCACCCTAGTCTCAGTCTCTTGGGATGACAGTCTCTTCCTCATTTCTAGAGAGTATCAGTACTGTCCTTGCTTCCTCATGGGCTTTAATTTCGATCTGGGGCTGTTAACTTTTTTTCCTCTTGCATTCTAATACTCCACTTGCCCTTTGAGCTTTCACTCCTGTGTTACCTCATGTTTATCTCATATCTCCTGTCATCTCATTGAGTATGTCACTGTTTCAGCAAACCTTTCTACCAGCCTTCCCATTTAGTTGTCCTCTTCTGGGCTTATCCCTTTCTTAGGTCCTCTCACTCATTCTTTAATATCTTTAATTCTTAAATATTATTTTGAGGGTCTACTATGTGCCAGGCATCGTTCTCAGCGCTGGGAATGGAAAGGTAAATGACAGAGGTCAAGTCCCTTCTAGAGTTTACATTGTAGTGCAGGAGAAACAATAAACAAGACACTTCACACCACACACACACACACACACACACACACACACACACGCACACACACACACACGAAAGAAAAAAAAATGTCTTTAGATAGTAGTAGCTGCTTTGAGTAAAATGAAGCAAGACGAAGGGAACAGGGAGGATAGGAGTGCATGGGGGAAGGAATGTGAGTGCGGGAGAATGGGGTTAGTCATGATGGACAGGAAAGGGCGCCACATCTGGCTGGAGACATGGATGATGAAAAGGAAGCAGCTATACCCAAACCAAAGGCAAGAGTTTCTAGGCAGAAAGAAGAGGAAGTATAGAGACCCTGAATAGGGACCAGCCTGGCCTGTTAAAGGAACAGCTTCCAGCTCTAATAGTTCCTGATCTTTGATCATAAAGATCAAGTTAATTTACATTGTCATTTTAAGTTTAAAAAGTCAGGCATTGCACTGGAAACATCCTTCTGTCCCTTGACTTGATCACCAAGGGGGGAGGGAAACGCTTCTATTTCAGTGGTTGTCTCTTTTTTTTTCTTTTCCTTTCTTCTTTCCTTCCTTCCTGCCTGCTTTCCTTTTTTCTTCTTCTCCTCCTTCTCCTCTTCCTTCTTCTTCCTCTCTCTGTCTCTGTCTCTCTCTCTCCTTCTTTCCTTCCTTCCCCTTTTCTTTTCTTGCTCTTTTTTTCTTTCTTTTTTCCTTCCTCCCCTTTTTCTTCCTTTATTTCCAGCTGCTTCTCCCTTTCCCCTCTTCTTTTTGAAAATTCATGCTTACCCACCAAATTCTCCGGACTTGTGTGATTATATTCCCTTAATACCCAAACACACCCCCATCCCATTTATTAGGGGAAGTTTAGCACTGTTCTTAGTGTTCTTGAGGCTGGGTTTGAGTACTTACTCTCTGAGTACCTGTGGTTCTGAATATATGGTTATAGCCTGGTTGCATTCTTTTTAACAGTGTATTATTTTCTATTTTATTTTTTTTAATTCATTTTTGAGAGACAGAGAGAGGCAGAGCATGAGCAGGAGAGGGGCAGAGAGAGAGTGAGACATAGAATCCGAAGCAGGCTCCAGGCTCCAAGCTGTCAGCACAGAGCCCGACACGGGGCTCAAACTCACAAACCGCGAGATCATAACCAGAGCCAAAGTCAGTCGTTTAACCAACTGAGCCACCCAGGCACCACAGCTTGATTTCATTCTTGATCACTACTCCTTCTGTCCTTGCTGTCATGCATTCTGTAGCTTTGCTGCACATATGGGACAGTTCCTCTCTTCTTTACTAGCACAAAGTTGTTATGTATTACAGACTTTAATTGAAGCCTTGGGGGTAAGCAAGGAAGGCAGACTCATCATAGTAAGAGAAGAAAACAGCCTGAAATTGCCTAGGAATTTTAAAATTTCTGTTCTTCACATGGCAATTATCTTATTGGTTGTCTTGTTCGATAGGCCCAGCTATGTTCTTAGTGTCTGAGGGGCCCTTTCTCTATTTTAACCCATGTTCCATCTCACTTCTGTCTCCCCAGGTTACACATTTTTGTTATTTTGCTATGGAGAGAGAAATTTAACTTTCAGTCTCTAACCACTAGACTCCAACACACCTTGGCATATACAACTGTTCATTACGTTTTCCCAAACAAAAGAACCATCTACCAGACCATACACTTTTAGAACCAGGAAAAAAAAAAAGTAGGAAAAGGTTTGCAATTACAGTTTCATTTAAGTTGGGCCAGAGCAGATTCTTAGGCAGAACTGTTCCCTACTCACGGGACAAACTATAGTGGTTGTGTGTGTGTGTGTGTGTATGTGTGTGTGTGTGTGCACGTTGTGTGTCTGTGTTTCCTTTCCTTTTAATCTTTTCGAAAGCAGAATTTATATACACTCAAAATACAACTACTTTCTCAGATCACTTGATTGTTCCTTTAAATGGGGAAGTCTGCTGATTTAAGCTAATTTAAAAATTATCTTGAAACTAAAGACATTTTCCTTGAGCTAGTACAGAAGTTTGAAGAGAGTGTAGAATTTGGAGCCAGACTCTTCTGTATTCAGACTCCCAATTAGCTTTTTTAGTTATTTGATCTATAACCTCAATGTATCCGTCTGTAGAAACTGTGATAGTACTCTCCACTTCACAAAATTGTTATGGGGACTAAATGGGACTAATGGGACCCAGGCCTACTTTCCTGTGTAAGGAACGTATTGCTTGGATACATTAAAATTTTAAAACAGAGAAGTTGATCGTAGGTTTATATATGAATAAGAACAGTTATGCTTTTAAAGAGCCAAGATATTTTGAAATTCCAATGACGTTTCATACAGGTGACCGTGTCCAAATTAATACTGCTGTCTCACTCTTCAAGTGGCTACAGGAAGTCGCGGCTGGACTGTAAAGGGTTTTTGACTTCTGATAATGCTGATAATGCTGACTTCTCTGCATTATCCTTTAAGGGGCTAATGACACATCCTGGGGAGCCTTCTGTCTGGTCCCCAGCTTCTCTCCTCATTATCTGTGCTTCCTCCTAAGGACAGAGCTTAGGCAGACAGCTCCTTGGGGGTGATTTACAGTCTGATAAGCAGGATCCCAGGGAAGTAGGAAATACAAAGAGGAACAGAATAGAATGCATGTGAGGAAATGGAACCAGACTATCACTTGAGTTGTTTCCTTTTTTGGAATTAATCTTCCTCTTCAGTTGGGGGTTTCAGAAAACTTCTACGTAAGCTCTTTGGATTGGTCCATTTTCCATACCAACAATTTCTCTACTCAGAGTAAAATTATGAAATTTGGGGATCGTTTAGGAAAGTTAGCAATTACCTCTGGGTAGAAAGAGGTATGTGTACTTTTCTCTATTGAATTGTTAGCTTTTCTTTTTTAATCTGTAAGGACATAAGTGAGAAAATATGATTTGTAAAGCAGACCTGCTTTAAAAGATAATGCTTTGCTTTGCTTTTTTCAGATGTCCTGACATAAAAAATAAACTGTATACTTTACTCTTTTAAAAAACTTATATTGTTGGCGCACCTGGGTGGCTCAGTCGGTTGAACATCTGACTTCGGCTCAGGTCATGGTCTCACAGTTTGTGGGTTTAAGCCTCGCGTTGGGCTCTGTGCTGACAGCTCAGAGCCTGGAGCCTGCTTCAGATTCTGTGTCTCCCTCTTTCTCTACCCCTCCCCCAGTCATGCTCTGTCTCTGTCAAAAATAAGCATTAAAATTTTTTAAAAAACTTATATTGTCTATATTGGATTGTATGTATATTTGGAAACAAGTGAACATTTTTGTGGGTCTGAAAGAGGGCGCTTCATATCATTGGAAACATGTTCATACTTGTGAAGTCATTGAAAAATCACTTTACTTTTTGGCCGTACCTTTATTCCCATACAACTTAATTGGTACAGTACCAAAACACATTTTATAATGTTCATTGAAAGAAAATTCTTTTAGGGAATTTGGTAATGTCTGTTTTGATAACTTTATGAATTGTACTTTTCAAGGATCTTCACGATAACAAATGACTTGGGACATAATAACTATCTAAGGGGACATGATCTACAGATATCACTTTTTCAATTCCTGTTTTCTCCTTTATTTTTCCTAAATGGAACTTATATCTCTTTAACTCCCTATTGAGTGCAGATCCTTAGTGTTAAAACAATTCTACTCTCCTAGAGTAAATTCCTCAAGACCACTTATTTCTGAGGAGAAGCATAACTTTAAGAGTAACCCAATTTTAAAATGCCCCTAGGACAAAAGATAATAAAATATATTAAAATATGATTTAAGGATGACGTAGCAGAAGTGTTTGATTTATTTAGCAATGTCAACTTTGTTAGGTATATCAGTATCAGAAAGTAAATGCCCTGAAGCAGGCATCTAAAATTTGAGAAGTTTTTTCCCCTAATTACTGGACTTTAATTAGATTTGAAACAAATTAAAACTCTTCCAAATGTTGGAACAGACAAGTGTTTTGAAGTTCGGGTCTATTTGAGAACCCAATGAAACAAAAAAAAGTATTATTTATAGTTCATGCAGAATTCTTTTAACATTCTGAAATTTTGAAAAACTAAAACCTCCATCTGCAAGCAAAATATTCTGTTGAGTGTAACTCATGTCAATTAAGTGAGTTAAAGATGGATTAACTTAATTTGGTAAAGATTTCGCAAAATAAGCATTTTGAAGTATCGTAAAACCCTAACTTAGGAGATTTTTTATATCTAGTGTTTGTAATATGTAATGGAAAGATCAGACTCAAGGCTTAAAATAGAACCCTTTATGTTTAAGTTTTAGCGTTGCTGTTATACAAGTGTGACAGCATCAGAATGATTCAAAGGTGCTTTTCAAATTGTATTTACTGGAACTTTTTCTGCAGTGCTTATGTTTTACCCTAGGTATGGATGGAGAATTTGACAACTCTCATTTGTGTCTCTAATTGTTTTATTGTGTAAGAAGTCGGGGGGGGGGGCTTTCTGAGTGCCTGGGTGTTACAGTAGCACGGGGTAGAGGCTTGAGCGCAAGCCTCCTTGAACTTCTCCAGAATGCAGCCCACTGAGTCTCAACCTCCAGGAAGCTCAGATGTTCAAGTTAAATCTTAAAAAATTAGGAGAAAGTAGTTTTTGATATATATAGGCATTGGGTAACCTTTCTTGGAAAGAGCAGTTGAAGTTTATGAATATGATGATGCTCATATATCCAATAGTTTCTGAAATGATGATGAGAATAATTAGTAAATTAAAATGACGGCAACCCCATACTAATGCCGAGTTAGTTAGTTAACATTTATGAAGTTGTGAATATTCGAAAACCATTGAATTATACACTTCATGTGGGTGAATTATATGGTGGCAAATTATATCTTAATAAAACGGTTCCAAAAAAATAAATCATTGACTCACGAGCTCTAGATGGGCTGTGGCTTAGCTGAAGGATGGAAGTAGGAGCTGGAATTGGGAAATGTTTGCTATGTAAGTGCCAGTTGATGTCCAGGGTATCTGTGAAATTTTTCAGGATCTTGTTTACTCTTTGAACAAAAAAGGGTATGAAAGAGACTAGCTTTTAAGAGGCAGATTTTTAAAAACTCAACATTATCTTTGTTGTTGTTGTTGTTGTTGTTGTTAGTGTTTCATGGGAGGCAACTTCTCAGCTGTAAGCCTGCATCTAAAATGTAAGCATGGATGTGGGTTGTGTCTCAAAAGACTATAATCATAAAAGTGAAGGGAAAATACCTCTTGGAGTTTTGTTTTTTTGTTTTTCTGTTTTTCTTCTACTCCTCCAGCTCTTTCAGCAGCATTCTTCTTATTTTAGTTCATAGTTAAAAAAAAAAGTTATGTGTAGGCTATGTGGCATCCTACTGTGAAGGACACCCAAAATCTGAATACCTCCCATGTAGACACACATTTAAATATTCATGTAATATTGACAGTTATATACCTCTTGGGTTTGCCTCTTAAGATTATTATTGACTTTGATTAAAATTCCTTTTCCTGTGTAATCTCATTGGAGTAGACAAACGATACCAACTTAGTTCATGGTAGGTTGTTAGAGTGCTTGTGGTTCATTCTCAGAATTTAGGGATGCTTCTGTGGCTTTGCCCTAGACTTCTTAGGGTTCCATACAATTTCCTTACCTACCGGAAAGAAAGGAAGGAAGGAGGGAAGGAGGGAAGAAGAAGGAGGTACGGGACATTAAGGAGAGGCAGAGGGGCATTTTTAAAGGACATGTGCCTCCACTGCAGTAACCACTCCAAACAGTAAAATGCAAATATTAACAAACATTTGAACATTTGAGTGTCTACTATATATAAGGGACTGAGCTCTCAGTTGTAGCAGATTTAATGTTGAAAAACATAGGATGCCTGGCCTTGAAGGAGTTTACCAGTTTATTTCTCAGATGGCAAATGCAGCCAAATGGAATATATGGGTCCAGCTATTTTCAATTTTGATGATATCCTTAGGATTTCCCTTGTTCCATTTGATTTTCATCTAGCTTGCAAAAATTGGAAGCCCGGTTCTTATACTAGAATCCCTTTTTCCTGACTGCCATTAAAAAAGTCAATTTCCTAGTTCAATACTAAATTCACTCTGTCTCCTTATGTATTTTTCTTGTCTAAATTCTTACAAAACTCTTCTACTCTCTCAAGTCCAGACTCTAATCCATTCTGCTTTTTTTATATTAAAAGTTTGATCCAAAATCATTTAATGTCTGCTAAAGAATACAGGTAATTGCTGCTTGACTGTAATTAGTTAATTCTCCCGTCATCATTCTATCATGTATAAATCATAAACATATCTCTGCATTGGAAATTTAACTTTTACCTACCAATCCATAGTCCATTAACTATGTGGATATATTTTCAAATATCCCATGTCTTACCACTTCACTATTTAGATGGCCATTTAGGATAATTACACCTGTATGATGCTCAAGGAACTAATTCTAGAGTCAGACAAAATTGGATTGATTTCTCATCTCTGTCACTCTGTAGCTGTTGTGGACCGAATGTTTGTGCCCCCCCGCCAAATTCATATGTTGAGGTCCTAACTCCCAATGTGAGGTACTAGGAAGTGTGGTAGTATAGGAGGGAGTGTCAAATGCTATAGCCACTCCGGGAAATAGTTGGGCAGTTTCTTATAAAACTAAACATGTACTTACCATATGACTCAGAAGTTGCACTCTTGGGCACTGATTCCAAGTAAACGAAAGCTATGTTCTCACACACACAAAAAATCTGTAGATGAATTTTCGTAGCAGCTTTATGGATAAGTTGGATGTCCTAAGGGCATCATGCCTAATGAAAAAGCCAGTTTTAAAAGGGTACATGATGTGTAATTTCATTTATATACTCTCCTCTAAATGACCAAACTATAGAGATAGCATCTGATTTGTGGTTGCCAAAGGACAGGCTGGAGGTGCAGGATCTGAAATAACAGAGTTCCATGAGGGAATTCCTTTGTGGCTCTGGAAAACCAGACTGCAGTGGTGGTTAGCAGAATCAGTACATGGGGTCAAGTTAAACAGATTTAACACACACACACTGATACACACTCGCACACACACATGCGTACATAGATGAGTGCATGTGGAGAACTGATTGAAGGTTGTAGTCCAGTTAACAGTATTGCTCCCATGCAGTTACCTGGTTTTGGTATTTTGCTGTACTTGTATGAGATGTCCCCATTAAGGGCAGGGCAGCGAGTGATAGGTTGAAAGGACAGTAGTTTTACAACTTGATGAGTCTGTGATTCTTTCAAACTATTTAAAAGTCAAAAATTGGGGCGCCTGGGTGGCGCAGTCGGTTAAGCGTCCGACTTCAGCCAGGTCACGATCTCGCGGTCCGTGAGTTCGAGCCCCGCGTCAGGCTCTGGGCTGATGGCTCGGAGCCTGGAGCCTGTTTCCGATTCTGTGTCTCCCTCTCTCTCTGCCTCTCCCCCGTTCATGCTCTGTCTCTCTCTGTCCCAAAAATAAATAAACGTTGAAAAAAAATTTAAAAGTCAAAAATTACAGGGGTGCCTGGGTGGCTCAGTTGGTTAAGCATCCGATTTCGGCTCAGGTTATGATCTCATCATTTGGGAGTTTGAGTCCCTTGTGGTGATTGTTTGGTGTTGTCTTGTAGTTTCCTCACTCCAGTCTACCTTTGTCTTCAAAGGACTTTCCCCGGTGTCTCTACTCTTTTCTCTTGTGAGGACACCGATCATTGGATTTAGGGACCACCTGCAGGATGGTCTTATTCTGAGATTCATCATCAAAGAATCCATACAGATGTTATTTCCACATGAGATCAAATCTCTCTCTTTTCTCTTGTGAAGACACCAATCATTGGATTTAGGGACCATCTTAAATGCAGGATGGTCTTATCTTGATATTCATCTCCAAAGAATCCATAAAGATGTTATTTCCATATAAGGTCACTTTCATAGGTACATGGATTTAAGATTTAGTCCTAAAGTCCACTTCTATTTTTGTGGGAATACTTTTTAATCCACCACAATGAAGAGCAAGGAAAAGAAAATAACCCATAATTTCATTATCCAAAGATAACCACTGTTTTAATATTGGAATATATTTGTATATTGATAATGTCACGGCACTTGTCTGGTTGTTACCTAAGGCTATTGAAATTATAATTTCAAGCACAGATCCCTTTGAGAGATAACTGGCATGGATAGGGGACTTTAATATATGGTAGGTTCAGGTAGCCAGAAGTCCACACAAAGTTACTAGATGGGAAAGAGGTTGTTCAAAGGATTGGGGTTTGCCGAAACAGAAGTAGGATATCATCACAGTATTACTAAAATTTGTTATTTTGTTTAAGGTTCTTGTGCTGACAGTTTCTCAGTGCCTGGGTTTTATGCTTTTTATGACTTTTAAAATGAGAAAGAATGCCATACTTTTGTGCTTCTAATTAAAAGTGTTTCTGTGGTACCTGGGTGGCTCAGTCGGTTGAGTGTCTGACTCTTGACTTTGACTCAGGTCGTGATCTCATGGTTGGTGAGATCAAGCACGAGTTGGGCTCTGCACTGACAGTACAGAGCCTGCTTGGGATTCTCTCTCTCCCTCTCTCTCTCACCCTTCCCCATTCGCTCTCTCTCTCTCTCTCTCTCTCTCAAAATAAATAAGTAAACATTAAAAAAACAGAGTATTTCTGTTGCATTGTTTAGCAGCTAGTATCATTCATATAAATATTTTAATTTGAAATTGGCATTTCTCGATTGAAATAAAATCATTATAGTTACATGAATGAAGAGAATTACGAAAGTTAAATTGTTTAGTAAATTGCCATTAATGAGATATTATATGTTTCATCCACTTTCCAGGTAATTAGAATACTATCTTGATGAAAACAGTGTAAATGTGTTATAAATATCAGTATTTTATTATTAATCTGTTAGTATTTTATTATTGCCTTAAAGCTAAGCTTTCTTTTTGTGAAATGAAATATAAGTGAATGAAGTATTCAGACGTTGAGATGAAGCAAAGCAAGAAGAAAACAAAGTTTTCATTTCATCCATTTTGGAGTACAAGATCTATAAACTTTTATGTTCCGTTTCTCTGGGTATAGATACCTAAAGTAAGCTTTAGACATCCTTGGGTTTTTTTTTGTTTGCAATTTTGACTTGCGTTTAATATTATACAATTTCACTCATAAATAAGTAAATGTGTAGTTTAGAATTAAGGTGTTAGTTTAAGACAATTTGGTGAAAAAATCAAAATGCGTAAAAAGGTATAATGGTTTTATTTTTCACATATGAAAATAAAGACGAGAGCTACTTAAGAAATCATGCATCTTTTTAATCTCTTTAAAATCTCTTTAAAAACGTATTGTTAATGTCTTTTTGGTCCATGTGTATTTAAGTCATTGCAGTAGTAAATACTCCTGGTGTAAGAGGGTGGGCTCCAAACGTGCACATGCTCTGAGCAACATAAATACAGCTAATAAACAATAGGATTTGTTTGTTTGTTTGTTTATCAGACGAAAGTACATTTTTTTCCCTTCAGTACAGACTTAAGTTCTATTGTGACACGTGTTTGACTATATGCACATCAGGTTTTTGATGCACGGTGTCGTGAATGGGACAGAAGCAATATCCCATCTGTCTTCATCTTCATGCCATCACACAATCCCATCTTCCTGAGCTGCCATGATACAATACCATAGACTGGGTGGCTTAAACTCTAGGAATTTATTTCTCCCAGGTCTGGAGGCTGGGAATTCTAAGATCAAGGTTCCAAATCAAGTAGATTTGGTTCTCTGGTGAGAACTCTCCGGTTTGCAGACAGCTGCCTTCTCACTGTGTCCTCACATGGCCGAGTAAGAAGGAACTCTGATCTCTCTACCTCTTGTTAAGGGCTCCAATCCCCTCATTATAACAAATGTAGCATAGGAAGGTTAAGATGGTAAACATAGGGAAATAAGGTTTAGGGTTTCTGGGTACTCTGTGCTACCTTCACAGTTTTTCTAGAAATCTAAAGCTTGTCTAAAATAAAAGTTTATTTAAAAATTACATGTAGTTAGGGACAAAAATCCCAGTTGCCAAATTGAATTGATATGCAAGTACAGCTTACTATGTCTTCTTAAGACTCCTTCTTAAGACTTCTTAAGACTCCCTCAGAACAGTGCAAAGTATCATCAGAAACCCATGTCTGCAAAGAGGAAATTATAACAGCATTATGAATCACAAGTCTATTTCCACTCTAATTATATCCCTAAACTTCAAAGATAAACTTTTGTCCATGCTCAGAATTGTTTTAAAGTATGTCATAAATCTGTTTTAAACTGTCCCCCTAAGCTACCTTCCAAGAATTCATAATTAACAACACAGTGCAAAACCAGGAAGTCAGCTCTCATTATTCATCTGTCTACTCTTAAGATTATAGTTTTACATTCCATTGTATCACATATTCTACAAGTGATTGTAAAAAAATACAGTAAATCAAAGGGAGAAAGTGATTATTCCAACTTTACATTACATAGGAGTAGGCCAAACCACACTTCACCAGGAGCCATAATCATTGTAGAATTTTAAGCAAAGAAATAGAAATGGAATTTCAATTACCATCTTTAACAATAGGTAACAATTTTGATGAAAAGAAAGAGCAGAAAAAGCTTACATTTACCATTTTCAAATATAGGACACTAAGAAATCTAAGCAGGCGATACGTATGTATATATATATTTTTTCAATGTTTATTTTTGAGAGACAGAGACAAAGCATGAGCAGGGGAGGGGCAGAAAGAGAGAGAGACACAGAATCTGAAGCAGGCTTCAGGCTCTGAGCTGTCAGCACTGCGAGATCATGACCTGAGCCAAAGTCGGACACTCAACCGACTGAGCCACCCAGACACCCCAGCAAGCGATATTTTTAAGTGAGACGCCCCAGCAAGCGATATTTTTAAGTGATTTCTATTATTTGCGTAAAATGAGCATGTGAAATATTCTGTTTGTTTTTAAGATTTCTGATCTTATAACTGCAGAAGTGCCAGTATGAAAAGTGTATTTTGCACATATATATATTATATTTTATATATTTAAATTATATTATTTATTTATATATCTATATATAAAATATATATATGAAAATGCATATATATGCATATAGACATGAACATATGCATATAGACATGAACATAAATGCATACGTGTGGGTTATAAGTACATGTCTCTCTGTATACTTACACACACACACACACACACACACACACACACACACATACATACACAAGCAGACGAAGGAACAAGCATTTTTCTCCTCCTAATCCTGGCTTTCATGTGTTACCTTTGGTCCCTGACACGCCCGTATAGTGGACATGTAAGCAGAGCTAAGGTGTATGTTTGAGGTGTTGTGTCTGCAGTATGTTAAATGTGAGACAGTATCTGACAATTGTGTCTTTATTCCATCTCAGAGATAGAATATATAACTTGAATGCCCCTTGGGTAATATAGAAGCCTTTTCTAATGTAATTAAAATAAAGCTTAGATCTTTAAACTCTAAACTGAGTTACTTTGGTATCTGAGCAAATAGTATTTCTCTGGGAACGAATCAGAGATTGGATGCGACTCTTTCTAAATGGTTGATGAAGAGGGGGAGAGTTAGATATATTTTCTACTCCAAGTTGAATCACTTGATAGTTTAGAAGCTCTCCTTTATAAAAATTTGAAGTGGAAGTTTAATATTTTAGACAGATTAAGGAGCTTTGAAGATTAGGCTTGGGTATAAATCCTGGCTTTGGTACCTATGTGTCTGTGTTATTTGGGTAAAATTTACTAACCTCTTGAGTCACAGTCTCAGTTTACACATCTGTAAATTAGGGACAACTATCTTATATCTTTGAGAAACAAACATGCGATTAAGCGAAATACCTTAGCAAGGTGTGTTTTGCACAGGAGCAGAATTCAAAGATGATACTGAAGCCACTCAGGGTTTTAGTGAGGATTCAGTAATATAATAAATATAAAACATCTGAAGCAATGCCTGGCATAGAGTAGACACACAGAATAACGTCATCATTATTCAGCAGGTGCTCTCAGAATCATACTTTTATTCACTAAGAAATTATGATTAATTCATTCATTCAAATTTGAAGGTTACATTTGGAATTAGTGTTTATTTCTGGTTCTCAGCCTAGTCCAAGACTTTGCCTCTCCAGCACCTCTGTCCTGTCTATTTCACACATGTACAAAAGAGGCACCGAATCTCGTTCTGACAGCCCCATGGTTCCAAGATACTGTTGTTGCTAAGATACGGGAATCTAAGCAAGGATGATTTTCCACTTCCAGTGTTCCATTTGCTCTAAAGATAATTTTCTTTTTAAGAGATGCCTCTAGATAATTTTCTTCTTAAGTGATGCTTTTATTCAGCAACTACTTATTGGGCACCTGTTATGGCAGCAGTTTTGCAGTAGCCAACCCAGATGAAGCCTCTGCTCTCATGGAGCTTACATCCCAGTGGGGATAGGCAACTGACAGACACATGGTATATCAAGAGGTGAGGAGTGCTAGGAAGAAGAATAAAGCGAGAGCAACAGATTAGAGAGACAAATATACTGGTTGGCAGGTCCTGTTTTATGAGCCAGGGAGGACCTCATGGAGGAGGTACATTTGAGCATCAAGTTGGAGCAACTATAAAGCACATGAACACAGATGAAACTTTCTTAAAGCTTGTTCATATCCCTCAAACTTTATGCCACATAAAAATCTTAACAGATAATTAATTCTTTTTGGATCTTATAAATGGTGGGACTAGTGTTTTGAGAGATGTGTAAATAATGGCCATTTTTACTAAGGAAAGGATAAGTGTTTAATATGCAAAGGAACTAATAAATACAGGACCCGTTCAGTGGGTTCTTTTATTTAATGTTCACAATGGTTTAAGAAGGTATAATTAGACCTGTTGTAGAGGTGATAGAAGCACAGTGAAATTAAGTGATTTGCCTAAAGTCACTATTAATGACTGATGGAAGAAGGATTTCTGGCATGATCTCTTGCCTTTACATGAACTTTCATCCATTATATCACGTGATCAATTAAGAGCACCTCAGGGATGAAAGTCTAAGTCAGTTGATAAGGAACTCGGTTCTTTGTTCAAATGAAGAGGATTGATTCTCTCCTAGGTCTCCACCATTCCATTTTCATCCCGATTTAATCCTTTTTTACCTGTAAATCATATATTGTCATTTCATTGCAACAGTATGACCAATAATGTTCACTTTCATTTACAAATTCAGTTATTACATTTTTTTGCAGTTATTTTAGTATTTAGGTTACCTGGTTTTGGATTACTAGCAAGGCATGATTGAGTCAGGGTTCTCAAAGGCTGGTATTTATCACTTTGAACATTAGATCACCCTAGTGAGATTAAATTGGCTAAAAAAACTTGCATCATCTTGGCTTCTGGAGTCTTGCTTTCCTTTTTCTTCCTGCCAAACCTGTGTCATTACATATTTTCTCTACATGTACTTTGCTATAGTTTTAAATTAATTTTGAACTCCTATCAAGAGACTATACTGAATTATTTGCACTACAAAGTGGATTGTCTAGTCTGTTTGCTGGTATTTGATGGAACACACTATTTGCACCCTTGGATTTATTTCTACTTCTATAACTTGAAGAGCATATTGCCTTGAATTACCATGTCTGTTGTTAGTTTTAGCAGTCAAAACCCATTCTTTTATTTTTGAGTCACTTTCATTCTTAATATCTGTTTCTGAACTTGCTATGTGTTATTTTTTTATGATATACTTATGTGTTGTTCGTAGGTGAGAACTGTCATGTTAACTTGCTGGTGTGTATCATTTGTAATAAGTATAGATGTGGAAGAAGTACTTAATTTTGCTATGTTGGAATATAAATTCTTGTGAGAAGTTCTTCTATCAACTTAGTTTGGTGTGGTCTTCTATTTGTTTTCATTGATAATGCATTCGACTATTAAGACTTAGATGTACACGGATACATATTTGATGTGGCTTATTGCGTCATTTTATTACAGAAAGTTGATGTCTAATTGGTTCCATAAATTACTTTATTTCATAATGATGTACTATACAGCAATTAAATAAACTAGAGCCCTTTTTACGTGGGTAAACCTCAAAAACATAACATGGAACTGAGAAAAGTAAAGTGTAGGCGATCCTTATAGTTTGATAGAATTATGTGAAGTGTGGAAACATGCAAAGCTATACATATGTTTATGAATATACACATATTGGGGATAGTATAAAGCATTCAAGAAGTAATTGAAACCAAATCTATGATAGGGGCACCTGGATGGCTCAGTCAGTTAAGTATCCGACTTCAGCTCAGGTCATGATCTCACTGTTGTTGAGTTCGAGACCTCCGTTGGGCTCTGTGCTGACCGCTCAGAGCCTGGAGCCTGCTTCGGATTCTGTGTTTCCCTCTCTCTGCCCCTCCTACCCCCCCCCAAAATAAATAAACATTACAAAATTAAAAGAAAAACAAACTTATGATGAAAGTTATCTCGAGGGAGGCAAGGGTCTTCAACTGTGTCTTCAAGAACCAATTTCTTTTAACAATTGTGAAGCAAATTTGGCGGAATATTAAGATTTGTTAAAGCTGGATAGAAGATACTAATTT
Source organism: Prionailurus viverrinus (assembly GCF_022837055.1). NCBI lineage: Eukaryota > Metazoa > Chordata > Mammalia > Carnivora > Felidae > Prionailurus > Prionailurus viverrinus. The sequence continues at coordinate 71,095,006 of NC_062564.1, forward strand.
TTCACTGTAGTAGTTTCTCAACTTTTCTTTTAGTTTGAGATATTTTATGTCAAAAATGACATATATTTTATGATAAGATATGGTAGTGGTTAAAAAACAAGAAGTTGAAGAAATAGGAGTTAGATTCTGAAGTGTCTTGTGTGGCATGCTGAATGTGTGTTCTTCCTATGTAAGCGTGTCTTTGTTACTCATCTTTTTGTTGATGACTCTGACATCATTGAGCACAACCAAACCCAGCCTACTCCTGTGCAGATTTCTATATCCTACCGCCCTTGATCTGGTATCATGGGCATGTTCTGGTATCATGAATAGAGCATGTTCAAAACCAGACGTCTTTTACTTTATGCTAGATGCCTAGCTATAATTCTTCTCTCTCTCTCACCACCAATATATTATTGCTCCCTTACTTCTACCTGTTTCTTCCTTCCATAGATGCAGAGTGTGTGATCTCTTTTCCACTTTGCCATCATTAACTCCGTCTGTGGTCCCTCAGTTCCTCTTTCCCTGCCTGCTGCAGTGTCTTTGTTGGCCTTTTCTGGGGCTTACTCTCTTAACATAAGTCCTTTCCGTAGTTTCTAGAGAGACCCACCAAGAGCAAGTCTGACCATTATGTGTCATTCTCTTGCTGAGAATACTTTTATGACTGCCTATTATCCTTAAGAACATTTTATATGATCCAAGCATCTCCCAATATGAAAGCCACGTGTGGTCCTTGTTAAAAATGCCATTTCCCTGGCATAGATTCTGAACCGATGAATCAGAATCTCTAAGGATGGGTCCAAGATATGTATTTATAAGAAACATCCTGGATGATTTATGTGCATGATACAATTTGAGAACATCAGTCTGTTAGATAAAATACAAGTTTTTTTTTAATAAGGCACTCTCTTTTTTTTTAAAAGTTTACTTATTTATTTTGAGAGAGACAGAGACAGTGTAAGTGGGGAAGGGGCAGAGAGAGAGGGGAGAGAGAGAGAGAATCACAAGCAGGCTCTGCACTGTCAGCACAGAGCCCAATGTGGTGCTCAAAGTTGTGAGATCATGACCTGAGCTGAAAGAGTTGGACGCTTAACTGACTGAACCAACCAGGTGCCCCCTGAAATACATGCTTTTTTACTAGATATAGAAAGCCTATTTTTCACTCTTCAGTCTCCTCTGTTTTCATTCTCTGCCTTCTATAGTCCCTTCCCTGGTCTCTTCTTTAGTTAGTGCATTCTTGCTTATTTTTTTAAGAATAAATACAGTAGCCTCTCCTCTCAAAGTCTTAACCTGTTACTGTCCCCAACTCCTCATATTTATCTCTATCATTATACCTATCCTATTTTTTCAATTCCTCCCTTTCCTTAAATAATCTTGGTTGTGAGGCTAGGAGATTTTTTTTTTTACATGACCTATAACAAGGTCTTATCTTTGTTAAGATACCACTAGGCATACAGCGGGCTTTTTAAAAAGATTGTTAAATGAATGACATTGCTCTTTAGTTGACAGGGTGCCAACTACAAAATTTGAGCCCATATTTTAGGTAGGTTGCCCGAGAGCTGTATGAAGAAGAGACCAAAACTGGAGACAGTGGATTCTAGTTAGAATTTATAAAAGTAGATGCTTAGAAGATCAAGATTGAAGAAGAACATTAGATGAAAGTAGAGATGATTAATGGCTGAGACCAGTAGCCAAGGGGATGCAGAGGATGAGGGTGTAGTTTTACACATATTTGGTTCAAATGTTCTGTTTATTTCTTTAATAAAGATGACCAGTATTTATTTAGAGATATAAGGTCGTGGTCTTAAGTGTAGAAATGAACTATTTGGCAGATGGCAGCCAAGTTGGGGGTAGTTGAGGTGATGTGATTAGATTATCATTTAGAGTAAGGAATACAAAGCGTGTAAATTGTAGAGAATACCAATATTTAATTTTTTTTTTTCAACGTTTATTTATTTTTGGGACAGAGAGAGACAGAGCATGAACGGGGGAGGGTCAGAGAGAGAGGGAGACACAGAATCGGAAACAGGCTCCAGGTTCCGAGCCATCAGCCCAGAGCCCGACGCGGGGCTCGAACTCCCGGACCGCGAGATGTTGACCTGGCTGAAGTCGGACGCTTAACCGACTGCGCCACCCAGGCGCCCCAAGAATACCAATATTTAAAGAGACATTGAGAATCGGGACTGCAGGGGAGTATCCAGATAGTAAGAGCAGAAGAGTGGAGGTGTTATGGCACAAGGGAGTTGTCATCTGTGAAATGCTGCACTAAGGTCAAGTGAATTTAGGATTGAAAATTATCTTTTGGATTTTGCACTTAGGGTGTGAATAGACACCATAAGGAAAACAATTTGAATGGTGCTGTGGGAGTGGAAGCCACTGGGTTAGTAAGTGAATGGCTCATGAAGATACATCGACAATGAGAATCCACTACCTGTTCAAGAAACTTTGAACTAGAGCCATAGGGCAGTAAGGCAAATACGGTAAATAATACTGTATTTTGCTGGTTTGTTTTGTTGGTTTTTAATTATGATAGGTGTCACCGGAGCAGTGTGAATGCCGAAGAGAGGGAATTCCTAGAAAAAGAAAAAATCCTTAAGAACTGGGAATTGATCTTACGATTGATACTAAGAGGAGTGGGGAGGTAGATTATCCCGAGCATAAGGAGCAGAACTTTAACTTGAGCAGGGGAGCAAATACCTCTTCCTCTGGAATGAAGAGGAAAGAGAAACAGAAACTGTAGTCGGAGTGAAGAACTAGAAATGAGACAGCAAGGAGTAGGATCTGGAGGGCTTGTCATACCAAACTCATTTATCTTATCCTCCTCGACTATAGGTTCTGATAACTTTCAGTGTGTATTTAACTTCTTTGTTAAGATACCACTAGGCTTCATCTCCTCCATCTCAGGCAGAGAAACAGCCTTATGGTATGAAGCTTATGATTTTGAGAGACTTATTCATGAAGTGAGACTCACTTTATTTTTGAGTCAAATGCCTTTCTGTTTACCTCTATAGAACCTAAAAAAATTAATCTCACTGCCTCTAAATCTCCAAATAAGTTTCTCTCCTACTTCCTGTTCTGCATAGAGGTCTGCACATTGGAAGATTTTGTATTATTGCAGAGGGGTATTGACTAGCTTTCTTAATGTAGATATTAAATTATACTTCTCATAAAGTGAGTGAGACCATTTCTGCCAAAAATGATGCCATCATTTTAGCAGATGGTCGATAGGCACATTGTTAGTATCTTCTCGGCTCAGTTTCAAATCTTAATAGAATATCTGTCTTCCAATAAAAAAATCTATTTCCAGATATGGTGCTTGGTGGTACTTAAAGCTTACACAGTTTTCTCATGAAGTGTCTTTCAGTGGCTGCTCTTGTTTTCCTGAGCTTCATGTACCTGAATGGTTGAATAACTTTCTACTTTCTACCTGCTTTCGTGGCTATAGTAACTTGCTGTTCAGAGAGCACAGTGAAATCTGCATAGTTTTCTCTTTATTTTCACCTCTCAATGCACATTTGATGTGCTATATGTATGTATGACTTTTCTAACTATATAACTGAAATTTTTGATTTGTTCATGTTCAATGTTATATCAATCTGTTAATTATAATTTACCAGTTTAAAGTTGTGATAATAGTTTGTCGGGCTTTGTTATAAATAGTAGCTATGACAGAGGGCTGGAGGGAACCAGCCTGTTGCCTGTAAGAGAACAGTCCAGCCTATGGACCGCTGTGGCCAGGAGCACGTAAAACTCCTTGATCCTTGGGTTTCGCATCTGTAGAAGGAAGATATCACTTACCCCTCAGGGTTATTTGGGGGCAATGGGGACCTAAGTACTCTTAACGGTAATAGATTAGATACTCATAAATGTTGGTTGAAACTTATTGACCCTTGGGGCGCCTGGGTGGCTCAGTCGGTTGGACATCCGACTTTGGCTCAGGTCATGATCTCATGGCTCCTGGGTTCGAGACCTGCATCTGGCTCTGTGCTGACAGCTTGGAGCCTGGAACCTTCTTCGGATTCTTGTCTCCTTCTCTCTCCTCTCCTGCCCTGCTCACACTCTTGTGTGTGTGTGTGTGTGTGTGTGTGTGTGTGTGTTTCTCTCTCAAAAATAAATAAACATTTAAAAAAAGAAAAAAAAAGTTGTTGACCCCCCAAAACTTAAGACAATTATGATTTTTATGTCTAATCTGTAGACATTTATAGGGTTATTAAGTATTTTTTAATTATGACAACAAAGATTAAAATATGCCCTATATATTTGATTAAAAGGTACATTATGTTTGATAAATTAATTGCTTTGATTAATATTTAATTAACCAGAATTTTTAAATCCTGCTATTGAATTTTCATCAATAGGCATTTTCTTTATAATCTGTAGTTGAAATGCCATAATCCTTTCTAATCGTATTTAATTTTGGGGAAGATTTGGCTGAGTTATCTTCTTTTGACCCTCTCCATGAGCGTGAATTAATTATTATAGCAACATTAATGTTTACTATATTAGTCTTGTTTTTTTCCCCTAGTAAATTAACATTTCCAGCTCTTCTGTTACTTTCCTAACTTCTGTTTCAATATTTTATTCTTCCTTGTTTACTTATTCTCTTGCTTTTCTGTGTGACTTGTTTTAGTCTCACCGTTTTGTTTAAAACCACGTAGATGCTTTACATATACAGCATATTGTACTATATATACACAGGCATGTAGACCTATAGATTTTAGATCTTGGAGGAAGACTGGTAGAACTTGTATGATAGCCTTGCTTTTTCCTGTTGATTGTTATCATAAATTAGATACAATATCATTTAAATTTTTGTATATTTTATAGCACTTTTGTGTTAACATCTTTTTTAAGAAAAAGATTTTGGGAACTAAGGGGTCCTTACAAGCTTGTCTGGTCTTCCGTCTAAAATGAGTGAAGAATCTATCGCTTGGTTTTTGTTCATGTTCCTTGTAACTTTTCCGTTAACTTTCACGACCTCTGTCGTCTGGGTTATTAAGCAGAGGCCTCTTAGTTTCCTATTTGGTGGCATCCCAGTTAGTCAGCAACCTTATGCTGTCCATTTTATCTTCTGTTTAACGTGTTTCCTGCGTACTACCTGCCTCTGCACTAGAGAATTCGTCCGTGTTGACTACAAGCTCTAGGAGGTGGAATTATCGCTAGACATTTGTCTTGATTAATTGGTTAGTTGCTAGTTTTCTTAAATGTGTGTTGAAGCACCCATTGTGTACATTGCAGTAGTGATGGGTCCAGCCTTGCTGGAGCACAGGGTTAGTGATGGGCAGAACGCTAAGATACTGTTGGAATGTGGTCCATGACACGGCTATGCAGAGACTTCACTCCTAGGCCTCCGTGTGAATTTGGCGGAGAACTAGATACGTAAGCTGTCCATTTAGGAAGTGAGAGTGGCAGTCTCAGTTTTGAGATTTCATGTTGTATATTTAGACTATAATTAGGCTACTTCTTTCCCTAAAGATTTTAAAAACAGCCTCCAATTAAAAAGTCAAGATTATTCAAGTGAAATATAGTCAATCAAAATTGTACACTGAGGGAGTTAATACACCAAAATCATTGCCAGTATGTTTATAGTGATAAAGTAATAAATTTGGGCATGATGTCCTTTTAGGTGTGGAACAATGGAATTGAATAAATGATTAGTTAGTTCACCAGTTATGTTTTGAGCCCGTGCTATATATATCAGGCACCTTAGGAGATGTTAGGAATAAAAAATGAATGATACAAAGGTGTGAACTTCAGGGAATGCACAATTTAAGGGGGTTTTTCAAAGTCTAGTTTTATGAGAGAAAAAAATTACTAAAGACAAAGAAGTCATGTAACCGTTGGTATGCTTTATATGGATGACTTTAAAACATAGTATTTATATATATTTTTATTTTCTACCTAAGATGTCAAAACACTTTGAGTTTCTAAATTATATTTGTTTTGCTTGCACTTTGATTTTCTTAGTGTACCTCACTGCTGTTTAACCAAGTGTAGAAATCAACAGACCATTGAGAGCAGTAATTGTCCCACTATTGCTTCATCAAGAATATTTTTTTAAATGGTGATGAATGATTTCATAAATATATCCAGTAAAGCTCCTTGTATTCATTGTGTTCACAGGGGCCTTCTCACCATTAAATCACAGGACTAAAGTTTAAAACATTTACCGTTACTGCTATAGGTAATGAACAGAATAGCTCTGTTCACGTTAAAAGAACTAGACTCTCATCTTAACCTTTTTTGTTTTTACTGAAATTCTTTTGTAGACTTGCAAAATATGTTATTTAATTTTTTTCTACATGTTTATTCTTGACAGAGAGAGAGAGAAAGAGCATGAGTGGGGAAGGGGCAGAGAGAGAGAGGGAGACCCAGAATCTGAAGCAGGCTCCAGGCTCTGAGCTGTCAGCACAGAGCCCCTCCCGGGGCTCGAACTCACAGATCACGAGATCATGAGCTGATCCGAAGTCGGAAGCTCAACCGACTGAGCCACCCAGGTGCCCCTGACTTGCAAAATAATTTAAAAGAACTATGACAGAGACTGTTATTCTATTTTCAAATGGACAATATTGAAATGCGAACTACTGAGAAAGGATGTTACAAGGTCCTTTTAAGAATTGTGTGTTGTTAACCTAAGAACCTGTGTCGAGAGGGTAGTGAGGGTAGTGAGGACTTGATCAGGCATGTGCCAGGCATCTGTACAGTTTCACTCCAAGGCACTCAGTGGGAAGGGCAAGTCCTCTGAACACACCCGCAAGCACATAGCTGTGAGAGCCCCGAGCCCTGCACTGGAGGTCTGACACCGTAAGATCATAGCTCGAGTGACAATACTGTGGTCTCCCATGCATGTGCAGTTCAATTTATGTCATCTGTGTCATCATCTGTCAAGAAATGATAAATTCAGATGAAGTTCTTTGGCTGAAAAGTTCATTTATGGAATTCATTTATAGTTAGTTTTTGTCTAACTTTCCCCTCCCCCATAATAGTCCCCTGCGATTTTTTTTTTTTCTGGACTTCACGTTTACCATTCATCAAGGATTAGGACAGTATTCTGTTATGATTTATGTTTCATTTTTGTTTGAGAGTCATGGTAAGAGAAATGATAGTGCCATCAAAGAAAATTTAAAAATAATAAAAAAAAACCCACAACAACAAAAATTAAAAATAAACAGTCTAAGAACTGTTTGTGGGGAGACCATTAATTCTGCATTGCATGTGTTGTGTTTTGGTTTCGCAGGACTTCAGAGCTGAGTTGGGAAGCATGCCACTTTTGTGAATTGTGACTCAACTAGAGTATAACCTACTTAAAGAGAGTGACTGTCATTTTTGTCGTAATTTCTGCCACTGTTGATGTGTCAGTGGTCTTGACATTTACTGGTGCTTTATATATGTTTTTGCATTTGTCTTGTGACGCTGTATTATTTTCCCCCTTTTTTATAGATAAGGAACTCCAAGAGTAGGAAATTTAATTAATTGTTCTAGGCTATCTGGTTGTAGAGCCAGCGTTTGAGTCTAGCCTTGACTGGGTTGAGAGCTTGTGGAAGACTTACTTTTCAGTCCACACAATGAAGCTAAGTAAATGCCGGTTTAATAGACAACCAGCAAGTACTGCATGTCTAGGTAAAATAGAACATTCTATTCATCATGAGAGTGGCGTTTAGGGTAAGAGTACTAGTTTGTGTTCAAATTTTTCAATTATAAAAATCTTTAACATACATTGATGCTGATGGAACATTTATTTTTAATGGGAAATGATCACACTATTAATCAAAGTGTTCTTTTTTGTATAAATGAATGGTGAATTATTCAACCACAAAGCTAGCTACCTTTAGTCACCACCGAGTCTTAGGACACATGCTAAAGAGGAGCAAAAGGTTTATATTGTTAGCCTTTATCTGCACTTAGCTTATTTAACTGAACACTATAAAAGTTTGCTAAAAGGTTAATCCGAGGTCATTTCAATTTGTCTTTGCTTACTGGCCAGGTGGAAATCACTGTTCCTAAAGGAATAGTGACTCTAAGGGTTAATGTCATAAGACTCTGAGGGTAACGTTTGCAGCCTTGCCAATCCTCAGTGAGAATGTAATGTGTGTGTATATATACATACATATATATATGTATGTATATGTACACATATATATATATGTATACAACAAAATAAATATGGGGATACAGAAAAATTTAAACATTGAAATAATGTATTTAGGTAATAGTAGGTTTATAAAAGGTATTTGTATTATATTTATATCTGCCATTGAGTTTACATTTATATTTGCTAATGGGTTGCTTTATCAATGTTTACATGCAGCCTTGTTTAATTTATTAAGTTTTTTTGTTTGTTTGTTTTTTGTTTTGTTGTTGTTCTTACATTAGCCTTTTGGCCAACACGTGTATTGAGCATCTATTGACTCCTGCGTCACATGGGCTGGGCGATCTCGCTCCTGTTTCAAAGAGATCTCAGTTTAGTGACAAAGACAGGGAAATAAACCAACAAAAGTGGATTCACGGGCTTTGGTAGGATGAGAAGGAACGAGCCTTAACCCTCAGTTGAGTTGAGAATATATGCAGTGGTGGGGGCAAGGGGACTGCTTGGGGAAGACTTTTCAGAAAAGCTGAGACTTTCCCCAGCCCTGGAAGGTCGAGAGGAATGAGGTAGGTGGCAGAGGGCATTCCAAACAGAGGCAGCAGCACGTGCCAAATGCTGAAGCGGTGCTGCCTGAGATTAGGACGTACATGGTAATTTGGCTCAATTGGAGTGATGGGTGCAGGGGGTGAGTCGTCACTTTCAGACCAGCAGAACCTCAGGCCTCTGGGAAGAACACACCGTTCTTTGCACCGTGCAAACCCTCTGCCGTCCTGGCCTTTCCACTCTCTGGGTGAGCACACAGGCTCCTCCTCTTTCTTTGTAATTAGGTTCCTGGCAGCTTGTGTTTGTGCTACTCCATGGGTCACTACTTGTAATGGACCCCCCCCCCCTTCCTGTATGCTTCAGTCACCTCACATGACACATGTAGCTTTCAGACCAGTGCTCAGGGCCATCCTTGTAATCCCGGGAACTCACAAAACAGAGAACACTCAGCATGTATTAACTCAGACATCCTGCTTGGGTAAAAATAAGTAAATAAATAAAAATAATAGTCAGTGAATTCATCAAATAGCTAGAAAACCTACCCACCTACTCCCATGCACCATATATGTTTTCACCTGATACACTAATACGTGGATAATTCAACATTTTAAAAATAGCTACACAGCTTTATTAGACCTTTATAATGAAGCTTGCAAGGCTACTGTTTGGATATACATATAAGCTAAATTATATGCAGAGAAAGCCAGTTGGCTGTTGTTGAAAGTTGGGCATACTCCAAGAGTAAAGAAAAACAGTATCTTTGAGCTTCAGATCTCCTTTAAGTTATGAAGTTCACCATATTCAGCTGGTCCACTTATGTTCTGTGGAGTTGTGTGGCCTGGATCTATGTTGGCTTCAGTTTATGCCGATGAATTAAAGGTTCAGGTTTTTACATGTGAACTCCAACGTACAACATTGGCATACTAGTCTCCTGGACAGTGATGATGAATGTTATGGACAGGATGGACATTAAGAAGAGCATTGACTTTGAAAATTATATACGTTAGCCTCCCAGTTTTAACACCTGAGTAGGTTACTTAACTCTTCTAAGCCTAAGTATTCTTGAATATTCAGTGGCGATAATACCTGTTCTTTCTCGATAACCCTGGGATACTATGAGCATGAGATGATATATACCTATGTGTGTCTTGGAAAGTATAAAATGCAGTATAGATTAGATTGGATGTGAAGGTCTGATGCTTAGGGAAACTACAGATCTGTATTTGATATTCTGTAGTCACGACTGGGTATTTGAGTAGATGAAAAGATGAGGACAAAATAATTAGCATGAACACAGCTAAGAAATCATGGCTGATGGGAGGGGAGCCCTCTGTCTGGGCAAGCAAACTAGATTTTTGAAGATAATAGCTTTGAATGAAAAATGAGAGGTTTGCTATCATCCACAATAACAAGTGTCTGAATTGTTCATCACACAGTAGTAGACACACAATGTGTTTGTTCTTCCAGAGTTCTGAGGGCAGCTCACAAAGGAATCATTACACACCATGTAGTTCAACATTGGACAACCCCCCAAAGAGTGAATACCTCAAAGCATTTAACAGACTGACTTTGAAGAAACTTGTTTATTTTTTCAAGCATGTAGTTCTTGGATGAACAGTTCTCCTCTCTAATTATCTGAGTTGTATGTACCCCCTTTCTCCCAACTTATTGTGAATACTTCATGTAGGTAGCCACTGAAGGCTTGCACATAAATTGGAAAAAAGATGCATAATTGTCCAGTAATAAATATATGGCGTTGTGGGGGGGATGACATTGGAGGAAAATGAATGAAATACTAGGAAAGACTGATGTGGCATGCAAACAAAACAAAAGAAAAAAAGATGAAACAAGATTGAGGTTTTTAAGAGGAAACTGAAGGAACAGGTAAAGGAAATCAACAAGAAAGTTAGGTGGAATCAACAGGAAAGGGACTTCTGAGGAAAGATTTCTGGGTGTAAGACCAAGAAGCAAAAGCATCATGTAATGGGGGATACTCTTTAGGGAATATTTTTATTTCAAACCTAATTTTATATCCCAACTTATAATCAGAAAAGATCTTCTTTCCTTAAGGGCTCTCTTGAACTAAATTAGAGTATAAATAGTTAGATGGTATAAACATGTACACAAAGCTGAGTTCTGTTTGCTTGTTTATATATTTATTTATTTAAGAAAAAAATTAAGTGGACTACATGCCCAACGTGGGGCTTGAACTCATGACCCCAAAATCAAGAGTTGCATGCTCTATGAAATGAGCCGACCAGGTGTCCCTAAGATTTGAATTCTGAAACGGTATTCGTGTAGCGGCCAATTGGCTAATCGCAAGCTTAGATGACCTACCACAATATTGTTTTTTTGTGTTGTTTGTTCGTTCGTTTGTTTGTTTGTCTGTTTTTATTCTCTAAACATCAGAATGAAGACTAAGTTTCTGTTAAAGTTGTAATGAAGGAGGTAATAAATATGCAAGTCGGGGTGGGGGTACAGCAGGGCTGTATGTTCATTATGTACCTCTCCAGTGGTGAAAACAAGTAGTGCTTTTGGCCAAACTGGGGGCCTCTCTATGGTCCCTCCATGGTTCGACATTCATTTATTTATTTATTTATTTATTTATTTATTTATTTATTTTTTATTTTTGGGACAGAGAGAGACAGAGCATGAATGGGGGAGGGGCAGAGAGAGAGGGAGACACAGAATCGGAAACAGGCTCCAGGCTCCGAGCCATCCGCCCAGAGCCCGACGCGGGGCTCGAACTTACGGACCGCGAGATCGTGACCTGGCTGAAGTCGGACGCTCAATCGACTGCGCCACCCAGGCGCCCCTCGATATGCATTTAAACTATTGTAACCTCTTAAGGCTGATTAATCTGTAATACACGTATACATTATAACCATGTTTGAATTTCCTGTTGATATTTACCAAAAAGAGATTTAAGAGGGAGTATTATTTAGAAGAGAGATTCCTGTTGGAAAGCTTATTGAGCTATTACAGGCGTGGGTTGTCAGGTTTCCGCTTTTCCTCTGCTAGTTTAATCTTGAATGCTCATTTGTCTCTTCTCCCGCTGTTATCACCATGGACTCTTAAAGTTTCTTTAACAATTGATTTATTCTTTTTTGTCTTTTGAAGAATGGCATTACTTCTGTGACATTGTCAGTTAACCCATTACTAAGAAAGAGTTAAAATAAAATATGTGACTTCAGACAGAGTATTAATGCTCACGTTTATGGATGACATACATCACCTGTTGGGAAAAAGAAATAAGAAGCTCACAAATGGAGAATGGCCCAGTACTATTGAAATGAATAGCTAAGTATGTTCTCTGTGTTACTTGTTATTAAAAGCAGAGCTAGAGGAAGTCTTCCTGTCAAGGTAACAGACTTTTAAGTAAACAATTGGCACATAGGCATGCCTAAATCAGATTTTCACACCTACACTAAATAAACTATGATGCTGCTAAATGTTTATGGTGGTCCTCTTCCTCACATTTTATGAATATGTGATCTAATGGATGTTTGGATAGAGAAATAAGTTTTTTAAGAGTAGGTCTTATGGCTTTTATTAGGATGAATATTATGTGTATATACCTACAAGAATTCTTTTTTTTTTTTAATTTTTTTTTCAACGTTTATTTATTTTTGGGACAGAGAGAGACAGAGCATGAACGGGGGAGGGGCAGAGAGAGAGGGAGACACAGAATCGGAAACAGGCTCCAGGCTCTGAGCCATCAGCCCAGAGCCCGACGCGGGGCTCGAACTCATGGACCGCGAGATCGTGACCTGGCTGAAGTCGGACGCTTAACCGACTGCGCCACCCAGGCGCCCCTATACCTACAAGAATTCTTACGGAGCATCATCACCTAGGATACTTCTAGCTGCCGATGCTAGAAGACTCAATTGATGGCTTAATTATCAAATTTACTGTCTCATGTAAAGAGCAGTCTAGAGTTAGGGTATTTTCAGGCTTACTTGATTCAAGGGCTCAGTGACATCATCACCAGGGTTTTAAAATCTTTTTTGCCTATCATCCTTAGCCTGTAGACTTTAGTTAGACCTTAGGCTTGTCCCAGCATCACCTCCCCACATAGCCGGGTGCAGACACAGAAAAGGGAAGCTTCTCCACGACTGTGTCTAATTGCAGTTTCCACTTCATTGGCCAGAATTGGGTCTCATTACTCTGCCTAGAGAAGTGGCTAGCCACCTAGCAATGAGACCACCATTCATTGTATTAGTTCATTTGTGATTTCACTGCTGGGCTGGGGAAGTGTTCAGCCTCTGCTGAAGGACCTGTCACTTTGGGGAGGAAGAATAAAATAAAGATTCTGTTAACAGAGTATAGTGAGTGTAGGACGGCAGTTGGGTTATTAACAGAGTTGTATCTGCCAAATATCAATTCACAAGATTTTATAACATTGCTAAATAAGAAAAACTACCTTATTTTTTAACACAGAATGTAAAAAAAAAAAAAAAAGGATCTGAATAAAACCGGAAGTCTTGTAAGAACAGTCATTAAGGATGAATGAAGTAGCAGTTAAGCTTTTGGTCTCCTAAGAATACTCATTGCAAGATAGTTTGACATTTTAGGACAGACGAGTGAAGTGTCTAAAAAACCATACCCCCCCAAATATTCTCACATCTATCGTTATGATGTAGATGTTTTATCTTATCGATAGTTTTGTCAATAGTTTTATGTAGGAGACTTTGCTATAAGTTACTCTTGATTGATTGATCTTATGTAACCTCCTCCTGCTCCTTATCCCCATCGAAGTGTCTCTTTCCTCTCCACCCGCCACCTCCAAGTCTCATTTGCTGCCAAACCTGCCATAGCTTGGCTTTTGCAGTACAAAATTTTAATAATTTAACAAGCATTCTAGGTGATAATTATCAACCCAGGAGTTGTGAACTGTAACGTAAGATTAAATCTGTTAGTTCAAGTGTACTAGGTTACCTAAGAGGAATTTCCAAAATTAGTTTGTTATATGGGAAGTTGAACATAAGAAATATAGAGGTCTAAATCTTATTACACAAAATGAAGTGGCAGCAATTTGACACTAGAGGATGATGTTTGTATTTTTATATGCTATCCGTATTTCAATTGTTAGAGTTAAATTTTTTTTAATGTTTATATATTTGGGGGAGACAGAGAGACAGCATGTGTCGGGGAGGGGCAGAGAGAGAGAAAGACAGAATGTGAAGCAGGCTCCAGGCTCCTAACTGTCAGCACAGAGCCCGACGCAGGGCTCGAACCCACGAAGCGAGGGATAGTGACCTGGGCCGAAGTTTCATGCTCAACCAGCTGAGCCACCCAGGCGCCCCTGGAAAGCTTCTTTGCTGAGAGGTTTGCCTTAGCCAATCCTGAACTCCCAGCAAGTTGAGGCCTACAGATCCCATCATTCTTGTCTAAGAAATCATTGATAAGATTCTACATTTGTAGAATCTGTTAGGTGATTTAGTGTGTTTTATGACACCAAGGTAATAATTTTGTGCAAGTACATATGTAAAATCACTTTCACATAAAGTATTTGCTGCAGAGAATTTAGGTTCCCTCTTTGCTAAGCCTTGGCATGTCTGCATTTGAGGTTTGGATCAGATAAGCATCTCTTTAGCCTCTAACATGAAAGTGCTTGTCAAACTCCGCACAGGTTTTCAGAGTTAAATCTGTGGGTTCTTTTTCATCTTTTGAGAGCATTGGAACTTTTAAAGTAATCTAAAGCAGACATTATGTTGCTTAGACAGAAGAAAACCATCTGTCATAGTTGTTTTCTAAATACAAACACAAACTTACACTCCGTAGATGACAGACGTCTGGTATGAAAAATTATATCCATAAAAATATATATTTAAATCAGCTGCAGAAACAAATATTTAGGCCCAATAAAAATAATAGCATAGTGCATTTATATATTCCTAACTATATATGAACTTCAAATAATTATTACGGTCTTTGATTTCATGACCTATTCTTATTACATGGAAAAGGGGAAAAAAATAAGTATGAAATTTTCAAACTTCACAAATGTTAAAGACACATTATTTAGCTGATTTTATCTAATTAATATGAAGCGAGTAAATGTGACATTGTCTTGGAATCTATATTGGAATGTAAAAAAAACCCAACATGAGAACTAGGGATTATTCACTAAACTCTGAGACTAATTCATTTGTGGTTATTTATAGAGATAAAAGTTTTGATCTGTATTTCTTTATGGATGCCAAGACTGAATTTTGACTAGAGCCAAGAACTTAAAACTTGCAAGAATGGGTGACTCAGTCGGTTGAATGTCCGACTTTCGGCTCAGGTCATGATCTCATGGTTCGTGGGTTCAAGCCCCACGTTGGGGTCTGTGCTGACAGCTCAGAGCCTGGAGCCTGCTTCAGATTCTGTGTCTCTCCCTCTCTCCACCCCTCCCACTCATGCTGTCTCTCTCTCTCTCTCATTCTCTCTCTCAAATGTAACATTAAAAAAAAATTTAAGTTGAAAGAATGGGACTAAAAATGAAAACAAACCACAAAAATTAAACAACTACCTATGCAAGTAATAACTATAAGTTATTGTATAAAATAAAAATAAGAAAAAGAAATTAAAGGGCAAAAGTGAGGAATTTACCAGCATAATGATTGACTGTATCAGTTACTTTATCTTATGGAAATAAAAATTAAGTCTGAAATAGACTGGATGCCATGTTACAATATGTTTATCATTGTTGAAAAAGAGGATTGAAACTTGATCCATTGTGGAATAGACTCAAATATTCATTAATCTGTTTATTTCATAAAATGCTTTCCACCTAACTAGTTTCCTAATGTGTGTGTGGTATGGGTGTACTTGGATATTAACAAATTGGATTTCATGTGTTTTTTTTTTTAATTTTTTTTTTCAACGTTTTATTTTATTTTTGGGACAGAGAGAGACAGAGCATGAACGGGGGAGGGGCAGAGAGAGAGGGAGACACAGAATCGGAAACAGGCTCCAGGCTCCGAGCCATCAGCCCAGAGCCTGACGCGGGGCTCGAACTCCCGGACCGCGAGATCGTGACCTGGCTGAAGTCGGACGCTTAACCGACTGCGCCACCCAGGCGCCCCAAGATTTCATGTGTTTTTAATTAAATGTTAAAATTTCTTTTTTCATGGTTGTAAATAATTACCACGTCAGTGAACAGATATTTAAATTGAAACATTGAGGAGGTATTTATGTGGACAAATAAAAAGAGAAGCCAATTGGAATTTCTGATTACTTTTATTTCTGTAATCTTTTATGTAGAAAGTATTGAAGAGGCAATATATCTGGTGGTTATTTTACTTTTTTTAATACAGACACTCCTTTCACTGGTTATATTTAGTTTTGTTATTGACTATTTAAAGTATTACATGTTAGAAAGAGAAATGGCCAGAAACTCTTCTCTGTGTCAGATTTACCTCTAGTGTGGTGAAATCTAACTGCCTCCCAGGCTAGGTTCTGTGTGATCTGTTAGCAGCAGCATACTTCAGGATAAAGGCATGTTCTTCATTACCAGTCCACGGAGTTTCTGCATGAGGACTTAGAAACCAGAGCAGGTCTTTCCCACAAACCTAGACTAGTGCCTAGATATGGGGTCTGTTTCTTGTCTCTTTTACCTTGGGATCAGCCATGAACTCCGCCTTACGGATTATCATTATAGCTGAGCAAGAAGGAAGTCCGATGAGAAGATAGGAAGTGCCTTTCACAGATGAAAGCTACCCTTGCAGTGTTTGCCTTCTCACAGGTTTCCTCTTGATCTTGTTTAGTTTTCCTTCTCAGAAGCAATCTCCAGGTAGGATATGACCTTAAAGAAGGGAAGGGATCTTTAGGGACTCACAGAAGAATACATGCCTTTAATCTTCGGCTGAAAATCAGGGTGGATTAATTCTAAATGGCCTGTGGAGATGGAGATCCTTCACTTCCCCTCAAGATTAGACTGGGTACTATTTGCCAAAGGTGACCTTTACCTTGTGAGTGTGCTAGGACTCAGGTCCGATGCAAATAGCAAGGGGTGAAGGCCAGTTAACAAGTGGCACAGAATTTTTACTTTGCACATTACTGGAGGCTTTGAAGGAACTAAATTTATTTCAGGAAAGGAAAAATAATGTGTTATTATTGAAAATCAAAACAGTGAAAATCTGCATGTTCTATCTAATAGCTAGAGAATGTTCATAAGTCATGTTTTAGAATATTGGAATTTCTGGTAAAATACCCCATTGTTTGTATAAAGCTTAAACAGAGATCTGATAAGCAGCTGTGTTCTTTTTTATTAATGTACTGTATTTGCTAGTGACACCCTATTGTTTTATTTTTCGTGCTTTTGAAGTATTCATTTTTGTTACCTTTGTCACTGTTAGGGAGATTCAAGAAAGTAAGCAACTTAACAGAGGCAACAAGGAATTGGACTCTAAAACACTTTGCTTTTCCCAACCTGGTTTTGCTAGAAAGAATTGGGGGATTGATTTCGTGTCTTGGTAGATCATTTGTTTATTTATAGATGTAAAAGTAAGTTTTTCAAAATGCCTTGTGGAGATAACAAAAATTATTAGTTACTCTCATCAACCAGCAAGGACAAACCTTTCCTTATTGTGATATCCAAAGAGAGAATGATTTAAGGATTTAATTTTGTTGCAGTTTTCAAAGTAAAACTTTCAGGGCTCGTCAAGACTTTTCGGTGTAGAGCAGTAAGGAAGCCTCCAAAAGGAAGAAGAATGGGAAATTAGGGAACTAGTTTTTAAGCAGATACTGTACATAGGTCACCCTATAAGGAAGCTGATATTATCCACATTTACGGATGAATTATCTGGGGCACAGGAATGTAAATTAGTCATGATCACATAACTAGCACATGGTTGGGAAGGTTCAAAATCAGACATATTTCAATCATTTAGGACCTATAAGGTGTCAAGTTCTTTGTTAATCTTTGGAAATGCAAAGATTAATTAGACATAGGAATGCTTGAATAGGAATCCCTTCGAGTGGTAAAGTGAAGTGTTCTCTTACTCTAAAGTTGTAGCTCTGTTTGTTTACTAGAGAATAGTGCTGCAGATGGCAAGTGCAGACTGTATAAAGACTGTTTCAGCGGGAGTGGGAGCAAGAAAACCTTTGAATACTAGACCAGTGATTTTGTGTTCCTTCGTTCTGCACTGGCAAGCCATAAATGTTTTTGAGCAAAGGAATTACATAATCCCAACCAATTTTGTCAATTACAATATTTAAAATCATTCTCGTGTTGAATTTTATTGGCAATAAAATTTAGTTTGCCATATTCCAGTTGTATCTTACTTTTTCTCAATCATATCATGACCCCCAGGCACAAAATGATTGGATTAGGCTGGACTTGACAACCGCTTGCTCATATCCCCCCTCAGTGAATCTCGATTTTGCCTCGTCTCCTTTCACAGATAGCCATTTATCTATCCTACCCATCCATCCACTTACTAACTTCACAAATACTTATTAAGTGATTTCCACATGCAAGGTCCTGTGGTAAGCCCTGGAGTATGATGGTGAATAAGGTAAACTTAGTCCTGTCCCTAGGGAATTTACCTTCTAATTGGGTAGGCAAAAAGCAGACAATGAATTAGTTTAATTGCGTTTATTATATGTGCTGTGGAAGACATGTAAGGGTGTTGGGAGAACATATTACAGGGGATCCGATCCTAACATGGTAAGTGAGAGAAAGACATCATGAGCAAATGACATTTGTACTGAGATATAAAGGGTGAACAGAATTAAGACAAAAAAAAAAAAAAAGGGATATAGATTATGGTATTGGGATTGGTTGGAGATACCAAAAAGGATGATCTTAGAAGAGAAAGCCACATATTCCGTTTTATTCCACTTTTACCTCTTCTGAATTTTTTAGCACTTTAGTGTTTGTACCAGACATTTGGATTTTATTGAATAAAAATATAGTGTATTGTGCTTTGCCTTATTATTTCATGAGTGTACATTCCTAGAATATTGGAATTTGTCTTTTAACAACCACAGTGCCTTGAACAGTGCTTTACATATATTATTTGTTCAACTGATAACCTGATATAAGAATAGTTTTTGCAAATTTGTGGGACAGAATTAAGAAGGAAGACAAATTTTTATAAAAATAACCTGTACAGGGGCGCCTAGGTGGCTCAGTCGGTTAAGCGTCCAACTTCGGCTCAGGTCACGATCTCGCGGTCCGTGAGTTCGAGCCCTGCGTCGGGCTCTGGGCTGATGGCTCGGAGCCTGGAGCCTGCTTCCGATTCTGTGTCTCCCTCTCTCTCTCTGCCCCTCCCCCGTTCATGCTCTGTCTCAAAAATAAATAAAATAAATAAATAAATAAATAAATAAATAAATAAATAAATAAAAAATAACCTGTACAGGGGCGCCTGGGTGGCACAGTCAGTTAAGCGTCCGACTTCAGCTCAGGTCACGATCTTGCGGTCCGTGAGTTCGAGCCCCACGTCGGGCTCTGGGCTAATGGCTCAGAGCCTGGAGCCTGCTTCCGATTCTGTGTCTCCCTCTCTCTCTGCCCCTCGCCCGTTCATGCTCTGTCTCTCTCTGTCCCAAAAATAAATAAACGTTAAAAAAAATAAAAATAACCTGTACATGCATCACTTATCTCATTATAATTTCAAAATCTACCCAGAATAATTTAGTTCCGGTCATTTGAAGGTGCCCCTTCAAATCACATCAGTAATTTTTAGATTAAAAGAGAACAGCATTGAAAATGAAATTATGTCTTGCTTACCTAGAAAGCTATATCATTATTAGGTGATACTGAAGTTATTAATTTGAGATGTTTAGATAAATGGACTACGCTGTTTTAGATTACATATTGTTTTTGAATGTTGAAAAGCAGAGTATAGATATATTGATTTTTGTTAATTGAACATCTGTTTCTTAACTTCTATCTTATGAGAGGGAAGGGTTGTGCTTAGGAACTATGCTGCCATTTTTTGTTTTGAGGGTATTTTAGTAAATGAAAAGAAAGTATTAACAATGAGAAAAACTCCAAAGTTTCACAGTTTTAGTAAAGATGCTTTTAGCATAATATGAAAAATAACCTATATTTTGAAGCATTCACTGCTATAAAATTCTTGCCAGAAATCCTATATTATGAAGAAGGGACTGATGTTATAATTTCATATTTAAAAAAGAATTAAGCAGAGGAATAAGAAAGCCTGGTAACCAAGATTCTTTGCAATATGCACAGTGACTAAAGTTTTTATAGACCTCCTCAATCTTTTCCCTCTTACTATGGTATGTAAATCGTGCCTCCTCAGAGTCTTGTGTAATTTTCTGTGATTCAGTTTTCTCATCTATCAGGTGGGGGATTAAATGGTCCCAGTTCAAAGCTGTGTTGAGAAGAGTAGAAAGAATAAGTTATCTGACATTTACTTTGGGATTCCCCCCCACCCGTATTTTTATGATTTAAAGTCATTTGTGATTTTAAATGATTAGGAATAGAGTTTCTTTTATTAAGTGCAATGGACACAGGGAAACTTCATCTACTTATTCAAGTCATTGCTTTGTTTGTGTTTTTCTTCTAGCACAACAAAATATTTGTGTTTGATTCTGTTTCTGTTCCAACTTTTATATTTTCTTCCTCTGGAGCATCTGTCATTCTTAGGTTGAATCTCCATTCTTTGTGTTCTCTGTTAACTTTTCCCACATCTCAGGGTTAATGGACCCTCGGCATTTCATTTGTAATATTAAACAGTTTTCAAATTCTTTCTTAAAGTTTTCTGTGCTAAGTCACTTTTGAGATACATTTTCTCTTCTGATTTGTCAGGATATTACCTTTGGCTTGTGTGTATATATATATATATATATATATATATATATATATATATGTGTGTGTGTGTGTGTGTGTGTGTGTATTTTTAAGTCTCCATTTACCTTGTTTGAATGAAGAGACATCTGGTGAGTCCTGGGGTCACTAACAGATAGAATGTGTGGACTTCCTTTTAATGGCTCATCATCCACTCGAATGATGGTCATATTCTCTCATCGGTTCTCAAACGAGAGGGAAGGTTGATATGCTTAGACCCAGAACTTTCCAGTGAGGTGAGGGATCTTCATTGCTCACATTCTGTTTTTCTGATGAAAAGGAGGACATTATGAATGTCTATAAATCCCGCTATGTGCAGGTAACGGGGGTATATTCTTGAAGGTACCCTGACCTTAACAGTTACCTCCACTGCATTTTGAATACCTGCCATCTCTCCTTTCTACTCGCACTCATCCATTGTTTTCGTTTTGCTTTCTAATCATTGCACTATCTGAATGGTCATACATATTAAAAGGCTATGTATACACATAAAATGTTTCTGGGCATTTCAAAAATAAGTTATAAAATAGAGGAATGTTTATTTAGTCTGCCATAAATTCAGTGTTTTTGGCTAAGAGACAGGTGAAGGGGAAGAGGCAGGATCTTTCTTCCCCCCCTTTTTTTATTCCAGATGGATTGCCCTTTTTTGTTTCTTAAGCTAAATCGTAGCTAAGCTGCTGATTTACTTTTCATTTCACCTGCTTTGACCTTATCATTTTGTGGAAATTCTCCCCAGATTGTGTAAGATCTGTTTTGTTAGGCATAGTTTTCAGTTGTATTTCAGTTTTTTCGTTTTCCAGGATTCATCTCAGAAACCACTTTAAGGTCATTCTTATGTTTGAGTTTTCAAAGCTGTATATTTAATACATATTTTAAATATTCAAATAAATATTGATACACAGCCTATGGTTCTATAATATTTTACTTAAAACTTTTTAATGTTTATTTTTGAGGGAGGGAGGAAGGGAGAGAGAGAGAGAGAAAGAGAGAGAGAGAGAGAGAGAGAGAGAGAGAGAGAACTTGCGGGGGAGGGGCAGAGAGAGAGGGAGATGCAGAATCTGAAGCAGGCTTCAGGCTCTGAGCTGTCAGCACAGAGCTCGACGCAGGACTTGAACTTGAACTCACGAACCACGAGATCATGA
This sequence comes from Prionailurus viverrinus, assembly GCF_022837055.1. Taxonomy (NCBI): domain Eukaryota; kingdom Metazoa; phylum Chordata; class Mammalia; order Carnivora; family Felidae; genus Prionailurus; species Prionailurus viverrinus. The sequence continues at coordinate 71,116,559 of NC_062564.1, forward strand.
CCTGAGCTGAAGTCGGATGCTTAACCAACTGAGGCACCCAAGCTCCCTTATAATATTTTACTTTTTAAATTATTTGAAGATGACAGTCTTTATGGTATATATTAATATTTCTTTACTTGTTAATTATAGTTAAGACAGTTTATTAACTATATAATACATGGTGTACTTTGTTGTCACATTTTGTGAACATCTTATAGTCTTTTTTGTTTTATTTATTTTTGAGAAGTGGAGAGAAAGAGTGTGCACATGCACACGGGGGAGCAGCAGAGAGAGAGGGAGAGAGAGAATCTCAAGCAGGCTTTGTACTGTCAGTACAGAGCCCAACGCAGGGCTCAAACTCATGAACTGTGAGATCATGACCTCAGCTGAAGTCAAGAGTCAGACGCTCAACTGACTGAGCCACCCAGGAGCTGCAACATCTCGTAATCCAATGCCCCATGTCAAAGCTAATGCCCAAAAGGCTGTTAGGCTAGATATTTTAACATGGAAGGTACTTTATGTCTGGTATTAGGCCATGCCATGTTCTGGTCAGTCCTATAAATCTCCTGAGAACTATTACTGCAAATGATGATATATGCATATGTAACAATAAACACCAAATTTTTTTATAGTTGTAATTCATGGGTGAGTCTGGGCCTCCAGTATGTTAATTAGGAATGAGCTGTTGCAGACAATTTAGTAAATAACAAAAAGTCTTTGGATCACAGGGACTTGAGAATCTTGTAATTGCTCCTTTACATAGAAGACTATCTTTTACTCAAAGAAGATGTGTTTCATTTTTTTTTAATGAGGTGACAAGAGCTATCCATTTTATGCTTTCTGCAAATGTATATTAAGAGCATAGTAAGTCCAAAGAATGTGTGAAGCCTTTGATATAAAATAATGAACAAATCAGCCACTGTTCCCTCTTCATGACCCTATAGCCTTTATCTCAAACTTGGCCACACTTTCACAATTTTTACAAAATCATATTTGCCTGTGGCACTATTCACTAAGTATTTTTTCTTCCATTGAGAAAGTTTTTTTTTTCTTAAATAAAGTTTTAAGAGAAGCTGTAGGAAATGCCCATGGAAGCAAAATATAATTTTTATATATGCGATATCTCTTGAAGTGAATTATCCACTATTAAGATAAAGAAAGACCATGCCCTTTTTATGTACTTGCCAAAATTATATTAAGGACCACTAGTTACCACACTTTCAGAAACAGTGACCAGAGCAAGGATTCTGAACTGAGCAGTCTGGAGGGGCTAGCTGTCCTCATCACTTTGGGGGTGGGAGGTCAGGAGATGAGTGCAATGGACGAACTGCTTGTCCTCAACCTGTTCCTAGGGAGCTACTAATATTGATGAGTAAAAAGTCATTGGACAAAACTAGCTTTGGAAAGGGAGCATTCACAATAAATAGTCAATGCTTTGTGAATTTTGTAAATCTTGTTGTGCATTTTGCATTGTATATGTGCTTTCAGTGTAAGAGTTTTTTAAAAAGACTAACAGTACAAATGACTTTTGTAATTCATAGCAATCCTGAAATGCATGTGTACTTAAATTCTTATTGTGTGCAGAAGTATTTTCTTATCAAAGATCAAGTCATTTGAAATTTTATATTCAGTGGCATTAATGTGGAATGTTGAAAGGAAAACATAGTAAGATATATTTTGTGGCTTTAACTGATTTTCAGTCTAGTTAAGGGATTAAACCTAAACATATCCTGCAAGCCTTTAGGCTTAAACTGCAAAATGTGTGAGTCTGACAGATGTGCCTCAGGAGTTCAGATGGGATGAGATCATTGTGTGCTATATAGGTCCAGGGGCTTTGTGCAAGAAGTCAGACTCTGGCCAGCCCTTTGAAGCTTTGAGTCAACAGGGTATTCCAATTGGAGTGCATCAAAGCGATACCACCAATAATGTTTAGTAATGTATGTGCTAGAAAAAACAAATCCTTCATCAGTTTTTTTGGATTTGAAGATCTAGTCTTGTTTGAATTTCTTCTAAGCCATAGACGCATGCTCTGGTTACCCAGAAATTCACACCTGTGGCATATTGTTTTGCATATGGGTTTACTGATGTGTGTGTGTGTGTGTACAAATAAATTTCACTATATTATCATATATGATACAAGCACAGTAAATGCAACTCTTGCATTAAAGTGGTCCAGTTAGAACCAGAGTGGGCAAAACTATTACTTTTAATCAACAGTGGTAAATTAAAGAGTTTTAGTGATGGTATATTATATGTGGTTTTTCTTAAGTGGTTTATTTTTGTAACCTTAGGTTACTTTTTTTGTTATTTATACTTTAGTTTATTACATATTTTTAAAGTGCCATTGAATTACTGAGGACCAAAAGAGTGTAGACCTATTAGAAAAACGGAGAAATAGCCTTCAGACTTACATAATAGACGGTAGTACAAATTTTAGGTGTGAAATCAGTGTATCCTTGGATGTCACCTGTATCTTTCTGTATACAACACATGATCAGTATTTCAGTGTTTACTTAAAATAATACTTAAGTGTTACAGGCTAGTCTATAAGTTTCATAAATCATCCATAGAATCCACTTAATTTGAAATAATATTTAAAATAGTTCTTATTTAAGCTTGGGTCTAAAGTACTTAGGCAGTATATTCTAAGCAGCATAATAAATGATTGTCCTGGATTCTGTCTTTAACTCATTTTCATTTGAATTTAGTGTTGTGAACATAGTTTACATTAATCCATATGCAAAAACATTAGGATGTCCATACTGAGCAAAGACGATTGAAAGCTTTAAAATAGTTGAAGGTGGTTACAGGTGAGATCTCTTATCCATGGTCCATTAAAAACGTAAATATCTTCATTCATTTTTATTGTATTTTTTTATTATACCTGCATCATCCCTTATCTTCAGTCAAATTTCTAAGTCAGAAACTTGGAATGACACATTAAAGTTTTGGTTACACTCACTGGATCCTTGTGATTGCTTGTTTTGTTGATTTCCAGTCTTTGCCTGAAAAATAGTTTTAAATCTAATCCTTTTTAGACATGTTCATCTATATATTGACTGGATTTTTTTCAGTTTCTTCCATTTGTCTCTTTTTTTTTAGTGCTAATATTTGCAAGGCATTTCTTATACCACTTTCCATCATATGCTGATTAAAACCCTACGTTGGTATCTGTGTAAGAGATGCCTACAAGGTAAGCAGTTAATAGTAAAGGATAGTGGCCTTTTTCTTCCCACTGTGGTGTTCTTTGCACCATAAATTATACACAAAACAGCTCTTGCTTGCGAGCATCCATTTTGTTTATCTATGGGATTTTCCCTCCACAAATTTACTTTTAGTGTTTTGAATCATTCAGCATTCAGTGTTTTCTATTATCTTTTCACCACTAGTTTTTCCTTTGTACAGTTTCTTTAATAAATTTTCCAACAGTTTTACAAAGCATATTTTTTTTGGTCATATAATGATAGCAAGGTATAACATACAAGTAAATGGCAATATAATTGGGTTAAACTTTGGAATACTGTGTGAACATGTACTGGTGAGAAAACGTACTTACTTAGCTTTAGGAAATGGCTCTGTATTAAAAGGATTTCTTAATCTGCGTGGTGTTTATGTATCAAATTCATAGGGATTGAGCATTCTTTTGAAGCATTCATTCCGTATCTCATTAAAAAACTAAATCTTGGATTAATAAACCTCGTGGAAACAACTTTGCAATATCAATGTATTTATAGATGACGAGGATGAAAGCCATTTAAATGCAGCAAAGATAACACCTTCTTCAAGAAGATTATGGAGAAGAGTTAATTTCACAGGAACCACATACTCAAAAGGAAACTTTCTTAGACGTAGAAGACAATAATATGTCATGTGCTCATCTTTTCATTCAAGATTTAAGACCGAAACTTTTTTTTTAAGTTCACTTCAGCCTTGTGGTATAAGATATATAGTATATATGTTATATATATATATATATATATATGTATATATATATATATATATAGTATAACACTATGACATATTGTCTGTCTTGAAATGCTTGAAACTTTAAAGTTCTAATGAGATTCCCTTGGGTAAGATAAATGGATAGGAGGGTGGAGAAGAAAAAGAAAATTCTATTATGGTAAAAGAAGAGGAAAAAAAAAAAGACTTGTTAATGTGTGATAAATGTGTAGAAAGAAGTGAAGAGAAGAATAGGTAGAGGCATGAAATGGGGAAGTAAGTCCAATTTTGTTTAGTAGACTCAATTTATTACTGGCTGCTGGCTATGATTTCAGCCCTTTTGGTGTCCTCATAATGTATGACAGGATTACAGAATCAAAAAACAGTTAAGACAAACAGTCCATTATATAGTGACAGTTAAGGCATAGCATTAAATAGATAGGAATATATTAATTCAACAAATATACATTGTGTACCTCCTTTTGGCGATGTACTGTTCTAGTTATTGGGAATGCAACAAAATACATGCAAGATCCCTGTTTTCAAGGAACTTATCTTCTGGAAGGGAGAGAAGGGCAATAAAGCAAACATATGTTAGGTAAGATGATTTCAGAGAGTTTTAAGTACTAAGGGAAAACATAAAGTGGTGTGATGAAGAGTGGGTGATAAATATAATGAAAAAACTATCCTGTTCACAACAACTACAAAATCGCTACATTTTAATTCATCTTAAAGATGTGGAAGATGTTTGTGAGGTTAATTAAAACTCAGGGTGCCTGGGTAGCTCAGTGGTTTAGTGTCTAATTCTTGAATTTGGCTCAGTTCATAATCTCAGAGTTCCTAAGATGTGGCCCCACGCTGCTGAAGGCAGGGAGCCTGTTTGGGACTCCCTCTCTGTCTCTCTTTCTCTCTGTCTCTTTCTCTCTGCCCCTCCCATGTGGGTTGAGTGTGCATGGTCTGTCTCCCTCTCTCAAAATAAGTAAATTTTTTTTTTTTAAAGATAAAACTCTACTGAAATTGAAGCTGGAGAATTGCTTAAAGGCTGTGAATGTGACTTAAAGTAGGGTGGTGTCTCTTTTGGTGATAGGTAAGAGAACCACAATTTAGAACATTTTAACATCTGATGGTTTTGAGGAATATGGCATAGATTACTTTTTCCGCTGTGCATTTGTTACCTTTCGTTTTGGCTTTGGGATGTTGTCACAAAATGGCAGAGGAATACCATGCTTACTGGTGGGGAAGGTAAGATTATAGTTTTGTAAAATATCCCCCAAATAATTTCATAAATTAAACATAATTTCAATGAAATTCTGTAAGAATTTCATGGACTTTGATCTGCTCATCTGAAAACTGACGTAGAAAAGCAAAGGCCATAAGTAGTCAAGGCGTTAAAGCTTATTATAAAGACATAGTAATTAAATGGTGTTTTTGTACAAGAATAGGTAAATAATACAGTGAAAAAGAATAAAAAGATCAGAAATTGATTCACATATGTATAGCATTTTAATATATTAGACAAAGGATGGGGAAAGTCCGAACTGTATAAAATGTGATGTTTAGATTGGCCTGTCCAAATGTGAAAATATAAAAAATTAAATAGGACTCACATCATAAATATTTTTTTAAATATTCCAGGTGACATATAAAAGAATCACTTTCTGACATTTTAAGTTCTAGTTTCTTAAATAAGACACAAACAACTCACAATTTGGATATTAAAATTAAACTTTTACATGTATGTGCCTGACAAAAATGATACCACAGTTAAAAAAAAAAGAAGCAGCCTTCCTTTCATTTTGTTCACTTGAAAATTTAGTCCAATAAAATCAGGCATGGATAAACATATTTAGTGATATATGTTTACTTCCTATGTTTATTCCTTAAGGAAGTATGAGATTTTCAGCATTCATTTTAATACAGAATATCTGTTTCACTTCAGGAGAGGTCTGAGTAGTACACAAACACTGTTGCTTGAAGATGACAGAACTCAAAAGGCTAGAAAACTGAGTATTAAAGGGGAAGATTGCAATTTGAGCAGACCGAATAGTCTGTATGGAAGATGGTTGCAACTATGGCATTAAGTAATTTGTCATGGGCATTGGCCATGTGCCAGACCATGTTTTATTTAAAATTCATCTCAGTCATATCAAGTTGACCACATAAAATGTCATAAACAAAAGTTAAAGTGAAAATGATGATATTTTGAGGCTAACTGGCTAGTGAAATGATAATTCCATTAGTAGAAATGAAAAAATAAAGCAGAAGAGAATGAGCCCTCATAAATGATCCTGAGTTTGGAGTAGGATATATTGATGTAAAGGGCCAGTGAGACATTTGGGAATGTGCTTTTGTGACTTAGGAGATAATTCTGATCTATTGCTACAGATTTAAAGGGCATAGGCTTATGAATGGTATATATTTAAATTCAGGAAGTATTTTAGGTCACCAAAATTTTGAGAGTATACAAAGAAGACTGAGGATAAAATCTTGGATAAGAACCAACTCCAAGCATAAAAGGATCCAGTGCTGTAGAAGCTAAGATATGTAAGGTAGGAAAGGAACTAGAGAGTAGTGCCAGATAGTGTAATAAAAATGAAGCAGTCAAAAGATTAATCAGTAGCTGTCATGTCTTACCATTGGTAATTGGTGGCTCGCTGATAGAAAACAATTTTAAAATCAGCCTCGAAAACGTATGTATTGATTATCTGTGTATTGAAAACATAGTTTGCTTCTAATTTTGTGAGAATTATTTTACATTTTTTATTTCCCCTTGGGTGTTTTTGGTCATTGTAAAGCATTGTTAGTTTGAGCCTCTATCAGATGTACTGACCTGCCCTTTGCGTTTTCAATGCCGGTGACAGATAATTCTCAAATAGCAATGTTTGCACACAGGAATCATTTTCAGAACAATTTATTTTTGCAGGGCTGAAATTTTATTCGACTTTACTTTTTTTAACATTTATTTATTTTTGAGACAGACAGAGACAGAGCATGAACAGGGGAGGGTCAGAGAGAGAGGGAGACACAGAATCCGAAACAGGGTCCAGGCTCTGAGCTGTCAGCACAGAGCCCGGTGCGGGGCTCGAACCCACGGACAGTGAGATCGTGACCTGAGCCGAAGTCAGACGCTTAACCGACTGAGCCACCCAGACGCCCCTTTATTTGACTTTAAAGTGATAACATGATGGATTAATTTCCAGCTGAACAATTAGTTTTACTTTAGATAAAAAAAAATACTTCATTTGAAGTTTCAAAATGCTTTCCTTTCTTTTTAGTGACAGCTATAAGTGTCACTAAAACTCGCAGATGTATGCCATTCATAATATTTAATATACTGCCTTTTTTGTCACAAAACATTTGATCTTCTCACATGACGTTACCTTTATCAGTGAATCAGATGATGTGATCTTTTTTGCTTGAATTCTAACGTTCACATTTTTTTTTTACACTTGCATGGATTCTTAGCACTTTCACTGATTCCTTTGGCTTTATGGTTTCAATTTTAGGAACTCTGTCTAATATAGGGAAAGCATTAAAAGTAGCTATAATCACATGCTTATAAACAGCAAGAGAGACAAATCACTTCAAATATGAACCTCATGAGGTTATGGTGAATGTTTTTCAGGTCTCTAAACCTCCTCTAGATTGACTTGCTGCTTGTGACAGCAGGGTGTGGGAGATTGGATAGGTAACTTCACTTGAATGAAGTACACTTGACCTTGGCCATGATGTTAACATACTAGCTTTCTACCACCTGCATCATCACCAACCACCACCATCTCCTGAAGCAAAAAGAAATCTTAAAGACTGTGAATATGGAGACTTACCATATGCTTTTAAAAGTCACTTAGTTCAAGAAGTAGAAGGGCCACCTAGCAATATTGCTGAGAGCTTTGTAGTTCAAGTAAATAACACTTGAGTCTGTGACTATGAGCCAGGACTCCACTGCAGCAGGCTGGCTCCATGCCTTATGCCCTTAATTGAGTAGACAGTCAGTGAATACTTACTCACCTTGTTATTTAGGCATCGTTCTGAAATCTAATTCTACTTAGAATGTGTTCTGTACACGGGGTCCTTGGGTGGCCCAGTTGGTTGAGTGTCTGACTCTTGATTTCATCTCAGGGTATGATCCCATGATCAAGCCCCACATTGGGCTCCATGCTGAATGTGCAGCCTGCTTGAGATTCTCTCTGCCCCTCTGCCCCTCCCCTGAATGTGTGCACATGCCTTCTTTCTCTAAAATAATAAAAAAAGTATGTGCCCTGTATGTGATTTACTAAATATTTCAGCTTAATACACATGCTCAAATATTTTGCTTTTCACTAAAAGATAAACTTTGTAAGTAATCAAATTTTTTAAATAAAAATTTCACCCCTCTTTAGGACTTTTTTTTTATATTGGACCTTTTATACTGTACTGTTATATTACACTTTTTTATGGGGAGAGGGTACATGAAAAAAATAGGAAGGAGATCACAGTTAATGAGTGTCTTTTTCATCCCTCTTACATTCTTCAATAACAGTAGAGAAGTAATGATGATCCCTACATTACATGATCCTGAACCCAATGATGATTTATAATGTGTCCACTGTATCCATTTTACCATGAATTCCTTGTACTATACTCAGAATTCCTTATACAATTCCTTGTACTATACTCATACTGTAACAGAAAACACTGTTTCAGTTTATAGTGTTGAGTGTAAATGTTAATTACAAATGTGGAACTTAAATGTGTGTGTGTGTGTGCATGAACACACACACACACCAATTTTTTTTAAACTTTCTTTCCTCTTCTTTATGAAATAGAGAATATGGTGAAAGATTTCAATTATATTGTTATAACAGTTCTTTAAGATCCAAACATAACAGCATATGCAATTCTTGTGTTACTGCTTTTCGACCTGACTGAACAGGCTTTTCTGCTGTTTAAAAAAAAAAAAATTGAGGGAAATTTCTAATATTGTCTTAAGTATCTTCTGAAAACGAATCACTATTAATTCAGTCACAAAAGAAGTAGGATCAACTGAGATAGGTGTTGTGCTGTCTGACCCACCTACGTGGATCAGGACAACCACCACCTTTTTTAAAGGCCATGAGCTCCTCCTCCTACTCATCCTAGGGGTAGTATTGATGAGAGTGTTGAAAGAAAACAGCTTTGTCATCAATCCATTCCTGCAGCTCAGAGCATCTCCCCTGGTGGGACCCACATCTGTTATTTTGTTGTTGTTTTTACTTGGTTCATGATGTCTTGGTCCGGTTAGAAGTTTTCTCCTTGGTAGAGTAGTGGTGATAAAGTGTGTCTCACAGCATTGCTGTGAGATAGTTCACGTGAGTGCCTACCAGTTTCTAATCCACTATTAGTGCTCCGAAATTGGCACCTGCTCTTGTCCTTCGCACTTAAAAAGTATGATAGTAAATAAATTCTTGTAAATGTAAGAGTGTAATGAAATCATCTGCTATATTCTTTTATGTATACATTTCTCTTTTTTAAAGTTTATTCATTTATTTTGAGAGAGAGAGAGAGAGAGAGAGAGAGAGAGAGAACTCACGTGTGTGCATGCAGGGGAAGGGCAGAGAGAAAGAGAGAGAAAGAATTCTAAACAGGCTCTGTGATGACAGCATAGAGCCCTTAGGTGGGACTTGATCTTACAAACCAGTGAGATCATGACCTGAGCTGAAATTGACAGTTGGACACTTAACCTACTGAGCCACCCAGATGCCCCTGTAAATTTCTTGATAACAAATGTTTAAAATTTCCTTAGATCAGATAATACATTTTTTAGTATGTCAAGAATTCTGCTGTTGTTTTAAATTCCATATTTTAGGTACATTTTTCTAGAAAATATTTTAAATACTTTTATACAGTTGCATTGGAAGTTTGTGAAATATTGTCATTATTTTTATGTAAAAAAAACACAATACCTACCCATATATGCATGTATCTAAATTTTTTTCCAGCTCATTCCAAAACTCAAGTTAGTCCTTTAGAATGCATTTCTTTTTTAATGCCTGATTACTAAATCTGTTACTGTTCTGCACTGATTTTACCGAAGTGGCACTGTTAGCCCACCTGATTCTGGAATAAGAACTCATTGTTTTGCTTTTATAATGGACAAGTTATTTTTGGAGACAGTGTTCTTAACCTTGATGTCATAGATAAAAGGGTTCCTACGTAGTTTTTAGGGGCTGGATGAAATCTATGAAATTGTATGCCATCGTGTGAAAAGTACAATAGCTTGTCTTTAGATATATAATTTTCTGGTTTCAGCATCCATATCTTTCATCAGATGCTCAAAACTTTCTCAACCCATTGGTTTAAAAGGATCAAAACAAAACAAAACAACCTAGTTCTTGTTTTTAAATACTTGGTTCAGAAGTTTAACATACTTGAGGAATTCTGAAGCCTAGTTTTATAATTGGAGCAATTATAAAAGAACAGAGGATTATAGACATTATTTAGCAAATCATGTCAAGGTTTGTTTTTGTCTCGGAAACTTCCTACATTATTATATTCTTCTGTCCAGATCATCCTGCTGGCATGCCCTTTACCATAAGGGTGCTACTGTATTACTCTACCATACCGTTACCTTTTATACCTGTCATCTGGCACAGAAAATTTAAAGCATAAGGCTAACTAAAATTTTGATCCTGGAATTGTGGTAAGAAAGGGAATTGTGAAGAGAAAAATCTCAGATTTTGTGTTGCCTAGTAGATATGTGTGTTTCCAAAGTCTAGCCAACAGACTGGGGATCTTATTTTTCAAAACAGATACTTAACTTTTGATTTCAGAAAGGAATAACATTTTTTTTTCCTTGAATATTATGCTCTTTATCTGAAATCTTGCAGTTGCTGGAAGTTTCATTTTAGAAATCGTGGCAAAGCAATTCCAAATATGAATTTAACATAACTTTATTCCATAGAAACCTATCTGATGGCATGCAGTGGGCTGCTGGTTTCTCTCCATATAATGTGAGGGATTTTAGTCAATTCTTCCCAAACCAGCGATCTTTGGAAAATAGTGACAGGCCAGTAATAAAGCCATATTTCATCCTTTTCAGGTACAAAATTTTGTTCTAAATAGACTTGCAGGTGCAACATGGGCTTTATTCCTAGGCAGTTCAGCCAGTCAACAAAATTTTATTATTTATTATGTGTGAGTCACTGTGTTGTACTTTCAGGGATTCAATACCAGTAAAAACAAACAAAAATTAAAACCAAACAAACCAAAATATAGGCAAAAATCCACAATCTTTTAGAGTTTAATTGAATGACATACAGATACTTAAAAACTAAATAATCAAGTAAGTAAATGAATAGACAGGCGAGACTTGCATTCATTGTGAAAGATAAGCAGTTTTTATGTTTTAGTACAGTTTCATTTTCATAATTTCTTTTAATTTTTTTTAATGTTTATTATTTATTTTGAGAGAGAGAGTGCATGCACAAGTGCGGGAGGGGGAGAGAGAATCCCAAGCCAACTCCTTGCTGTCTTTGCAATGCCAAAGGCGGGGCTCTAACCCAGGAAACCATGAGATCATGATCTGAGCCAGGATCAAGAGTCAGATGCTTAACTGACTGAGCCACTCAGGCGTCCCCATTTTCCATAATTTTTAATCCTAATCCTTAAACATGTTTTAAATGATCTCTAAGTTAATGTAGAATTTAAGGAGTACCAAATTCTGGAAGAATGTTTACAGTTAGGAATAGAATTAATGTCAAACCTATTGTTCTGAACAGTGGAATGGAGCCAGAATCCAGCATATCAGTAATAATTGGTCAGAACGTCTCCTGCTTCATTGGTTATATTAGAAACACCTCACAACCCATTAAAAAGCAGTTAAACGGAAAAGGTTTCAGAATCTCTGTTTTTTGTTTTAGCTTACCTTAAATAAAGTACTATAAATGTAATAATATTACCAAGTTTATGAAAAGAAAGAAAAAGCTCTCAGTGGGCTATGTTGAACAAGGATACTAATAGGCAAACATATGCTTAAGAATTAATCACATAGATATTGAAAGATTTCCTGGCAGAGTGAAAAGAATATAGGATTTAGACTCAAAAGCTCTGGATTGAAGCTTAATGTTGTCATTTTTCATTAGGGTAGTCATATGTCTGTATTTTCTAGGGACCATTAATTGGGGACACAATTAAGAATACCATCCTCCTTTATTCTTAAAAATGTATTAGTGTGGACAAGAAATTATATGATCAACTTACTGTGCCAACCAACACTATTTTCACAATAATAAAGCTTGCATAGTGCATTTGGTTTTTAAGGTTGTGGGATAGAAAAAATAGTGTAAGAAAGTGTTCTATAATCTGAAAATCATTGTAAGAACTGTACAGAGATATATCATTGCCTTATTCATTTGGGCAGAGTGATTAAGGCAACTGTGTAAAAAGTGAATGGTTTTATTTTAATCAGCCATTCTTGATCAAACTTGGTATTTCTGTTCGAGTGGCTGTGTACTACCTGATCTTCCCAAGGTGTATTATGTTGGAATCACCTTGCAGACCACGACTACCAGGAATAGTGAAACCCAGGCTTTATTTGTGATAAGGATAAGGGACATATTCTATTTAATTAACAAATAGACTTGTTTCTGAAACTGAGTAAGGAAAATAGAACCACTTATTTTATGATGTCATCAGTATTCAAATCAGTTTTGAATATTCTTCTAGACTGCTCCTTTATTGTCCTCAGGAGGTACCAGTACCCTCTACTAGCTTTGGAAAATGTTACTAATTTTATTATTTTTATAAGTGATTATTGGTAATCACAAATTTTAATGTTTGTCCCAGTGAATTTGATCTTAAATGCACAATTTCTCAAAGAAAAACTATTTCATTCAGCGCTACTCCCGTGAACCCCATTACGTTTCAGATGATCAGTTTAACCTCTGTAAAATGGCTATAACTTATCCTTTGAATTTCTTCCTGGAAGCTTTTAGAGGACATGTATTAATTTGAAACAAAATAAATCATAAACAGTTTTTATCAATGGCAAGTGAGTTTTCAACAACTTCAAGGTCTCCTTTATCAGTAGGAGGAAGAAACTCATTCTCCCTAAATCTGTGAAGCCGTTAACTGAACATCAGGAAGACTACAGAAACTTGGAAAGCAAGAGTCAGCTCACCATGTGGAACTAAAAAAGATACAGTTTCTGGGACAAGATTGTTGGGGATAATAATTACTTCACAGGGTTGTTAAAAACATTAAATAAATAATGTATGTGAAAGCATCTGGCTAGTAACTTGCAGCCTACTAATGAGTGATATTCAGTTGATATTTGTTAAGTAAATGAGCAAACTCTGGGAAGAATGAAGAGTCAAGGGAATATATCCTACAAAATAATGCTCTTTCTTTTATTTTTTTCTATGCCAGCCAAGACCCTCTCCCTTAAAGATTGGTACGAATGACCATGAATAAAAGTTCATTTAACTGATTCACATAATAATTTTTACAAGCTTTATGTGTCTTTTCAATCATTCAAATTTTTTTACTTCCAAAATCTGAAACTGAAGATTCTGAACCACCTAGATTAGGATGCGAGGTCACCAAAAGACTCAATTTTACTATCTCCATCTACTGGCAGGGAGGAACTATACCCAAGCATCTGGACTGGCATAGAAAAGAGGAGAAAGAACATTTAAAAGGTAAGCAAAACATATATTTTTATTTACTCTGAATTTTGAAACTTTTCTTATCATGCACTCTAACGTATTCTCACATAATTAAGGCTGATATGCTGAACCATACATATTAAAGAAGAGGATTTGTTTAGGTGGTATACTGCTCTTATCTGCTTTTTTCAACACAGATTGTATAGATTTGAATGTCTTTCTTTCATAATGGGAGTCTTTTCTATCCCTGTATTTGTACATTTTTTATCCGGTCATTCCAGTGCCCGAGTGTTGTTTTCATATTCGTAATGATCTTGAAACTGTAGTGGGCTCACTGAAATGTCTCTATTCTCCTTTCTCTGTTCCCTGATATGTTAAAGGATAGTTTCCCCTGGCATTTTAGTTTGACTCTTGTGGTGTAGAGAGAGTAGAATTGTGTTTCTCCACGTGTAAGGGATGATGCTGGTGTTTCTTAGACTTTTTTTGTATGTTGTTTTTCATCCTTCATATATAAGTATTTTCTTTTGGCAGAAAGTACTGAATGAAAAGTGTCTTGTTAATGACTACAAGTTTTAATACACACTTGTATCAGGTTTTGTTTTTGTTTTATTGGTATATTGCCTCATCAGAATTTTTTTGCTTGTTTCGGTTGACTTGTGTTGTTTTATTCTGGTTGACTTAATGAGAATACAATATTGTAGTCAAATTGTGAAGTATGAGAACTGCTATAAAATAGTTGATAGTTTATGGAGATGTACAGAAATAGATCTGTGTAAATTTAAATCATGCAGTTTGGTTTTTCTTAAGGCTTATGTAGTGCATATCTTTCTTAAAGAGCCCTATCTCAACGTGAGAATAAAAGTAATAGCCATTTGTCAAGGTATTAATACTGTTAAACTTGCTGCAGTTAATTTAAGTATAAGTTTTCTTTTTTCCTCTTAGTTTTCTCCTGCTCTCCTTGACCTCCCAGGCATTTGTTTCTGTATCGGTTTTTTTTTCCATTTGGGGGGACAGTGTTCCATTTCTCTTGGAAGAGGAATGGATGGACTTAGAGGAAACATAGGTAGAGAATTTTCAACATCAAAACTGGGTTTCACGGACAAGAATTTTCAAGGAAATGCTATGTTCAAACAGGTCTGTTTACTGGCTGGGAGGTCATGAATGCAGCTGGTCCATTTGCTGGCTGGGGGATTACACTCTTATAAACAGTGCAAATACCATAAAGAAGGACTCTCAAATCTTCTTGTGGCCTCTGACAATGTCCAACCTGACAGTTATATCCTCAAAGTCTTCTCTGAGATCAGATGGTAGGGAAGTAGGTATTTTTCAATATGGTTGAAAAAACGAATGATAACGAGGTGTTGAAGAAGAATCTCTCCTCACGAATGAAACTTCTGCTAGAGCCCTTAGAGTCCAGTTCAGTCCCTGTTTTGAATAAAAGTGTGTGTCTCGAATCTGTTCTAATGTAGGTTCAGCTTCTCTTTTTAGACATTTTGCCTCAGGATCTTCGGTTTAATTTTAACACTGTTGCTAGAAAGCTAGCTATTGCTAAAGAATGCTGTTAATGGATATATTCAAGCCAATTAAAAATATCATTGCTTTGGGGCGCCTGGGTGGCTCAGTTGGTTAAGCGTCCGACTTCAGCTCAGGTCACGATCTCGCGGTCCGTGAGTTCGAGCCCTGCGTCGGGCTCTGGGATGATGGCTCAGAGCCTGGAGCCTGCTTCCGATTCTGTGTCTCCCTCTCTCTCTGCCCCTCCCCCATTCATGCTCTGTCTCTCTCTGTCTCAAAAACAAATAAACGTTAAAAAAAATTTAAAAAAATATCATTGCTTTGAGAAGTAATTCAGGCAACCTATTTTCCTACCGTTAACTTAAGACTTTCATTTCTTTAAAGAGCCTTAACGTTTATATTTTATTTATATCTTAACATTACTTGAAGATTGACAAGACTTGTTGAGGGTGGTGTGGGGTGGGGAAATGATGTTTTCCAGCAGGGCAGAAAGATTAGAACGTTTATGATCGTAGTTTGTTTAAACTTATTAGCTAGCCTTTGAGGGGCAATCATGTCCCAGTATAATTGCTCTCCATTTATTCTTGATGCCGCTGTGTGGAATTAACTGCTGAAACCCAAGATCTTGCTCCCCATATGATGTATAAATCTCAGATGTTGTATATGGAAATGAAAACGCTTTATCACATATCAACAACATTTAGTAGCATTTGAAACATAAGGGAGGAGGACATGTTTTGTAAAGAAGTGATTGGATTTATTATTTTTACTGCCTTTCCTATTATGCATAAGAGAATCGTAGGCTTATTACTTACACGTTATATGCATTCACCTGTGAACAGGAAACACTAAACATAAGTGGGAAGCAGTAAAGTCTTATTTTTCAGCAATTGTAAAGACTGAAATAAATATAGTCCAATTTTGTTGTTTCTTAGGAATCATTTATTGTGCCTAATTGAAAGCTTAGCCTAAAAAAGAATTTAAAGAAATTTTTTTAATGTTTATTTATTCTTGACAAAGAGAGGGAGAGAGAACGAATGAGTGGGGGAGGGGCAGAGAGAGAGGGAGACCCAGAATTCGAAGCAGGCCCCAGGCTGTGAGCTGTCAGCACAGAGCCCCACACGGGGCCGAACCCACGGACTGCGACATCATGACCTGAGCTGAAGTCGGACGCTCAACCGACTGAGCCACTCAGGCCCCCCCAAAAAAGAATTTTAAACATATTTTAAACAGTCACTAAAGGCATAAACTAATGGCCTTACTTGCATTTTTTTTCTGTGAGAGAGTTAAGTTTGTAAAGATTACCTTTTCATTAGTATTTTCATGGATGAATTTTAAACATCTTCCCATCAGAATGTCTGTACTGTATATAACCATTGTATGTTCACAAAGAAATAGGTAGCTACTTCCATATTTGAAATTGCTTGTAAACTCCAATCCGAATGTCGTAAATTATATGTCCAGCGTAGATAGAAAATGGACCAATGTTGAGTCTTCAAAACAGATGAGGTTCTTTAGTGATCATATTTTCTCTTAAGTTAGTTTGTTTGTTTGTCTGTCTATGTATTATGAATTTGTGCTTAGTGACATCGGCAGGTTTTTGTCATAATTATATTATTTCACATAAATGTATCCTGCTTAAAATATTTCAGAGCTTCTGATATTTTGTGTAAACTTTCTACATGGAATAATAGTTTTAATTCAACAGGAGAGTTGATTAACTATTGAAAAATGAAATCAATAGTGAATCTTTAAAGGGAATGTTTCTTTTGTAATGTGAATTACTCCTAATTTAGTTCTATTCTACTTTGACCTCTTTGGGGTGGCTAAAATAATGCACAGCTTAACACAGGATAGAAAATAATACTATTGCCTAAACATGGTTCACTATAATGGTGTGGGTATACAATTGTATTCATTATTAATTGGTGTGTAAAAGGCTTCACAGGATTCTGTGCTTATATACTTGGCTATTTATCCTGTGGCATAATAGCTAACGTCATTGCCCATTTATCTTTCATAATTGAGCCTTCATTTGAAAATGTAGTATCCCATTGTATAAAATCAAATTAGATTATTTTTACCATTACCTTAAGGCTAAAATACCATACTGTCAAATCTTTACCATTCAGTATCTGATGCCTCAGTACCAGAAAAATTTTATAGATATTACTTGCTGTTCTTTATGATGTTAATTCAGATATTTTAGAGTGTGAAAAGGGAACACTAATAATAATCACACCAGGACAAGAGGCCTAAAGGAAGGCCACCCCAGGCAAACCCAAACATGTTCGCTATATGATGATTTTGGTTGCAAGTGTAAAAAATTCTAACTGGCTTAAGTAATAAAAGTGATTTATCTAGACATGTACCTGAGAAGCCAAGAGATGGCATGAACTCGCTGTGTGGTTTGAGCTGGGGCTAGCACCATCTTTCTGTGCTGCCATTTATCTGCCTAATTCTCTGCATTAACTTTTTGTTCACATTGGATTCTGTTACAAGCTTAATGGCTACACAAGTCTGGATCTCACTTCTTCTGCCCCAAATGATCTCAACCCCAACTGTTGAAAAAAAGCCATTGGATTCACTCTGATTGACCCATCAAAATGATCCATGCAGTGAGGGAAATGGGCTTACGTTGGTTTTCCAGGCACAATTCTGGGGAGGGTCAATCCCAGCCTTTCTTTTCCAGTAGCTGCTTCACAGTAGTGATGGGATGTTGAGGATATGTTCACCATATTAACTTTTTTCTTATTGCATATGGAGGATTTGCTGTGAACTTCCTGAACAAAGACCCCCCCCCCTTTCTTATCATTGATTCTAGTTAGATAGGCAGCTAATGGGTGAATTCTTGTATGTCTCTAAATGCAAAATAATTTAAATGTTTTATTGAAGATAGTTTCAGGTCAAGGAAATGGCAAAATTTCTATAAACCTTTTTTCCCCCTCCTAATCAACCTGTAGAAGGAAATCAGAAATTTGAAATCACTGCCTAAACATCACTGATTCTTGCTTAATTAACTTGATCTTTGCAAAATTAGAATCCTTGTACATATGACCGATGTTGCATTATCTTACATAGCAATCTATTCACTGGCATAACAAACCTTTGATACCTGATAGTGAATTTTCTCTCATTGTATTTTAATTAGACAGAATATGATAGACAAGGTTTCTCCTTTACATCCATGCTGATTTACAATTATCAAGGTGATGAATTTATACAGTTATCATTTCATTTAAACTTTAAAACAGTTTATGATTATCTTTAGTTTAAAAAAGAAAACTCTGATATTAAATGTCTTGCCTAAAATAACAGATTTTATCATCAGTTTATTCATATTTCAGAGTTAAGTTAATGATTATAATTATGGAAATCTCAGAGTGTGGTAAAATTATAGAACATGTTCTATTTTCTTAAAATAAGCATGTTAAGAAAATGGCAAATCTCTGTGACCTATCACCTTCAGCTGAAATACGTATGTAGCTATAATAGATGAACTTTGAGTAAGATATCAAATATGAATTAAAGGACCTTAATTAGAGGGAGTTTCAATTGTAAAATTTTCTTATCCTTATCATGTGCAGTCATTGTGATCTTAAGAATGAAGAATGGAATGTTGAATAATAGGGAAATTTGTTTTCTGCTGTGTTCTGGGATATCATTTTTTTATACTATCAGTATGTATTAGGTAGTGCCATGGGCAAGGCACAGAGCTAGACAGTGGTTAGCTTTTGGATTCAGTAACATGCTTTTTATCTTTTAGGAATGAATAGTGTGGTGGGAGGTACGAAAGGTAAACCCATACATTTCGATTAAAATAGGCAGTCCTAAAGGAATGTATAGTGGAAGTCAACGATGGAATCCTGAAAGAGGTAACATCTGAATGTTTTGGTAGCTGAATGTTAGTTCACTACTATACCTAGCTTAGGAATAGCATTAATGTATAGTCCTAAAAGTTGTCACATTAAGAGGACAAGGCTTTGTTTCGTTTGTGATATCCCAGTCACCTGGAACAGAGCATGAAACATAAGAGGTTTCTAATATGTAAGTTTTTCGACTATTCATTCCCTTGGGGAATAAAATGATAATCTTCTGGGATAAATTCAAGAATCTCAATGGAGCATATCTTAAATAATTATATTTGTTTTATGGTTTACTTAAAACCATTATTTTCTTTTTCCTTAGTGCAAATGTATTATAATCTGTAAACAGTCGAGGGAGGCAGCGCTGTTGATTGCCTTTGTTTTATTTTGCTGTTGTTTTTAAGTTATGGGAAACAGTAGATTGAGCCTATGTAGTATATCATTGTACTTTCGTATGAATAGTCAGAATTTTAAATATTAAACGTAAAAATAGGGTACTTCTATGTACGTTGGAACTTATGGAAAGAGATTTGTTTGCATTATGGTGCTCAAGCCTGTCTTCTCTATACAGAATCAGGTAAGATTAGGACGGAATTATTCTGGGTTTTCTAGGCAAAAAGGCACCAGCTAAGGGAGTCAGTAAAACTGTGCACATGTGTATGTGTATCAGATGAGTTTGACTATTGTTAAAATTGAAGTTTGTTAATTGAGAGTTAATGAGAGCAAAAGCAGAGATATCTATATAAACAAATTAACAAGAATAGGATAAAGAAGGATTATTATAGACAAAAAGAAAAAGAAAAAAGAAAGAAAAGAAACTGAACAGAGCAAAGCACAAATAAGACCAATAAATATGTGTATTTATCAAGTAAGGATTTGGAAAGAGACGCAACTATTAGAGAAACATTTTTGTAAAAAAAAAAACGTAATTTCAGAATAACGTACATTTGGAAGTAAACACATCAGAAATTTCGCAGGATGTCTGGGAAGTCTACCAGTTTTCAGGTGACCTGTCTCTACAGTTGCCTATATGAAACAGGAACAGATTTCTTCAGAACTCCAAAACTAACCAAGATTGGAGACATTTGTTGTTTACATTAGGTAACATGTTACCCATTATGAGTTTCACATTATTTAGATATTACCTAGAAACCTCTTTTCTTCAGTTCTTTTTAAAACATTTTTAAGTATTATGATTTTTATTGCTTGTTATGTTTTTCTTATTCTTACCCTCTTTCCGTCATTGTAAACATGTCTTTAAGGGGACTAATACTATGAAATGCATGGCAAATATTATGAAATTGCTTTGACTTAATGCTAAAATAATTGAATAATATAGATATATGATTATATATCATTGAAATATATGTACATATGTAGTCAACAATTTTACAGTATTTACATTATTATTTTTATTGAGGTATAATTGATATATAACATTATATTAGTTCCAGGTGCACAGTATAATGATATGATACCTGTATACATTGCAAAATGATAGCCACAATAAGTCTAGGTAACATCCATTATCATACATAGTTAAAATTTGTGTGTGTGTGCGCGCGTGTGTGTGTGTGTGTGTGATAAGAACTTACTAGATTTATACTCTTAGCAAATTATAAATACACAGCATAGTATTATTACCTGTAGTCACCATGTTGTATATTACATTACATCCCATGATTTATTTTGTAACTGGACGTTTGTGCCTTTTGACCTCACCCCCCCTTCACCCATTTCACCCACTCTCCACTCTACCTCTGGTGATCACCAATCTGTTCTCTGTATCTATGAGATCCTTTTTTGTTTTGTTTTTTTTTCTAACATTCCACATGTGAGATCATAAAGTATCTTTCTCTGTCTGACTTATTTTATTATAATGCCCTCAAGGTCCATCCATGTTGTTGCAAATTGCAGTTTCTTTTCCTTTTTTATGGCTAATATTCTATTGTGTATATAAAGCACATTTCCTTTGTCCATTCACCCATCAGGGGACTCTTAAGTTGTTTCCATGTCTTGGCTATTGTAAACAATGCTGCAGTGAACATGAGGAGAAGCAGATATCTTTTCCAATTAGTGTTTTATTAGTATTTACGCTATTATCTCCTTTCTTTTTTTTCTATTTATGATTCGCTTTGGCTTTCAATAATTTTTCCTCAAGAGGGGCTGGGCAAGATAATGTGAAAGGGTATATAATTATAAATTTTTAAATTTAGTGTTCATATATATTTTCATTTTTCATGCTAAATTCACTATCTAAGATGAACCAAGATTGATTCCTCTTTAGAATACATTGCCAGGAGTGTGTTGTAAATACTTTAGAGATTTGACTAAAAACATTGGTTTTATTTCTTTGCTACTTTTCTTTGAGTATACTGTCCAGTGGATCATACATGTTCAATAAAATAGTCATAGAATATATACTTGTCTTTTCCTTAAAATACTAGTAAAGTTATATGTTTAGAAAGATTTTTTTTTTATTAAAAATTTTTTTCAACGTTTTTATTTATTTTGGGGACAGAGAGAGACAGAGCATGAACGGGCGAGGGGCAGAGAGAGAGGGAGACACAGAATCGGAAACAGGCTCCAGGCTCTGAGCCATCAGCCCAGAGCCTGACATGGGGCTCGAACTCACGGACCGCGAGATCGTGACCTGGCTGAAGTCGGACGCTTAACCGACTGCGCCACCCAGGCGCCCCGAAAGATTATTTTTTAAACAATGAAACTACAGATGTAGACTCCTAATTTAGTAGAACTTAATGTGTGTTGCTTTTTTTTTTTTTTTTTTTTTTTTTTTCTGATTATAGCCCTGGTTGTTTGAGATTCACATGAAAGTTTGACAATCCGGGGTAAATCCTATGTGTTTGGTGGCAAACCTCACTGCATTTAGAGATGAGTTTTCGGGAGCAGTAACTTACAAGGAAGTTTACTATTCTTTGACCACAGAGGAGACCTAGATGTTTGGTCTTTAAATTATGTTTAATTAGAGTGTCGTGGAAATGTGAATTATAAAGAAAAAAAAAGATGTAAACACCATTTAAGTGTATACATTTTGGCAATGATCTTTTGTGACTGAGATTATCAAAATAGAATTCAGATCTTTTCATAGCTATTCAGTTTTCTAGATTGTATATGAAAAATCATACACTGCTATATTTGTAATGAGTGCCTTGGTTTATATCAGGCATTTTTTTAGACAAAATGGGGCAAAAAATAAATCGTAGCCAATCTAAGTGAAGCCATTCACTTCTTGAGAGACAGAGACAGAGCATGAGCAGGGGCGGGGCAGAGAGAGAGAGAGAGACACAGAATCTGAAGCAGGCTCCAGGCTCTGAGCTGTCAGCACAGAGCCGGATGCGGGGCTTAAACTCACGAACCATGAGATCATGACCTGAGCCAAAGTCTGACGCTCAACCGACTGAGCCACCCAGGCGCCCCTAAATTTTCATGATTTTTATTTATTTAAGAAAATTTTTTTAATATTTATTTATTTTTGACTAGAGAGAGAGAGACATAGCATGAGTGGGGGAGGGGAGAGAGAGAGGGAGACACAGAATCTGAAACAGGCTCTGGGCTCTGAGCCATCAGCACAGAGCCCGATGCGGGGTTTGAACTCACAGACCGCGAGATCATGACCTGAGCTGAAGTCGGATGCTCAACCGACTGAGCCTTCCAGGCACCCCTGTTTTCATCATTTTTAAAAGAAAATTTGTCAGAATAGAAAAGAATTCATCTAACTTGATAGATCCATCTATGTTCTCAGGAGATAGATTGGTGCTAAATTATGTGCATAAAAGAAGTATTGATTATTTCATACAAGGTAATATAGCCAATAGCAGTATTAAATATTAGCATCCAATAAGAGGGAACATGTTTCTGAATAGGAAGAATGGTGACATTAAATGATTTAATTTAAAAATTCTGTGGCAACTAACACATATTTACTAATATGATGATTTTTCTTCCTAATGCACACTGGTATATATTCAAAGAACTTATATTGGTCTTAAACCTGTCTTCCAACCCTGACCATATAAAATAATACTTACCAGACTGATTGTTGAAATAGCCAAGTTTAAGAGAATGAAAAAGCTGCTTGAAGAATCATAACTTCAACTTACTAAAGTTATTTTTTTTTTTAGCAATAAGACAGGTTATTCTTTAACCTCAAAATCTTCCAGCTAATACATGACCCTTGATATTCAGTCTTTTAAATTCAAGAAATTTCTTTTTCTTTTTTTTTTTTAATTTTTTTTTTCAACGTTTATTTATTTTTGGGACAGAGAGAGACAGAGCATGAACGGGGGGAGGGGCAGAGAGAGAGGGAGACACAGAATCGGAAACAGGCTCCAGGCTCTGAGCCATCAGCCCAGAGCCCGACGCGGGGCTCGAACTCCCGGACCGCGAGATCGTGACCTGGCTGAAGTCGGACGCTTAACCGACTGCGCCACCCAGGCGCCCCAAAATTCAAGAAATTTCTAAGAAAAGTATTCTTAAATTGCATTTTATCAATGTGAAATAATGTAATTTGAGTAACATAAATACTCAATGAACAGTTGCTACAATCACTGTTGAAGAATGGGGGCAAATTCACTATTTGTATTTAAAAACATTTTTTTTAATTTTATTTTTGAGACAGAGAGAGATGGAGCATGAGTGGGGGAGGGGCAGAGAGAGAGGGAGACACAGAATCCAAAGCAGGATCCAGGTTCTGAGCTGTCAGCACAGAGTCTGAAGCGGGGCTCGAATCCACGAGCTGTGAGATCATGACCCGAGCCGAAGTCGGACACTCAACCCACTGAGCCACCCACGTGCCCCACTGTTTGTATATTTAAACATAGAATTATATGCAAGTTTCTTTTTAATATGACTCATATTTGATAAGTTCTTAGAGGATGAGGGTCTTAAGTCGGCTTTGTTATGATTTCAGGAATCCATGAGTTGGTAGTTTGACATTTCAGTAATTAAGACTAATGTGTTATGTTCTTTCAAGTATAAAAGTACTGAGGTTTTTATTCAATATTGTTAAAATAGTTCCTTTTTGGTGTGCCTGGGTGGCTCAGTCGGTTAAGTGTCCGATCTTGGCTCAGGTCATGATCTCGCAGTTTGTGAGTTTGAGCCCCACGTCAGGCTCCATGCTGATGGCTCAGGCCCTGGAGCCTGCTTCGGATTTTGTGTCCCCCTCTCTCTCTGCTCCTGCCCTCCTTGCACTCTGTCTCTCTCTGTCTCAAAAATGAATATCAGAAAAATAAAAAATAATAATAATTCTTTTTTTTTTTCTGGGTGAGTTCTGAAAAGAGTGATACTTGGTTTCTGTTGTGTGAGACATACCCAACACATGTTTGGGTTAAAATGTGGATGATAGAGCAAACATTTATTTTGAAACCTGCAGTTTTCGAGATGTCTGTTCTAAAT
Organism: Prionailurus viverrinus; assembly: GCF_022837055.1. Taxonomy (NCBI): domain Eukaryota; kingdom Metazoa; phylum Chordata; class Mammalia; order Carnivora; family Felidae; genus Prionailurus; species Prionailurus viverrinus. The sequence continues at coordinate 71,140,899 of NC_062564.1, forward strand.
GTGTGTCTGTGCCTCTATTTTTGCTTTAGGAGTACAAGATCCCCAGCATGAGAGAATTATTACTGTGTCTACTAATGGAAGTATTCACAGCCCGAGGTTTCCTCATACTTATCCAAGAAATATGGTCTTGGTATGGAGATTAGTAGCAGTAGAAGAAAATGTTTGGATACAGCTTACATTTGATGAGAGATTTGGGCTTGAAGACCCAGAAGATGACATATGCAAGTAAGTTACCATATTCTTGAAATTCAAACAGAGTGTAACGACTGTTATAGTTTTTCAAGGTGCTTCATTTTAATGATGTGATTTTATTTTATTTTTTTTCAATATATGAAATTTACTGTCAAATTGGTTTCCATACAACACCAAGTGCTCATCCCAAAAGATGCCCTCTTCAATACCCATCACCCACTCTCCCCTCCCTCCCACCCCCCATCAACCCTCAGTTTGTTCTCAGTTTTTAAGAGTCTCTTATGCTTTGGCTCTCTCCCACTCTAACCTCTTTTTTTTTCTTCCCCTCCCCCATGGGTTTCTGTTAAGTTTCTCAGGATCCACATAAGAGTGAAAACATATGGTATCTGTCTTTCTCTGTATGACTTATTTCACTTAGCATAATACTATCCAGTTCTATCCACATTGCTACAAAAGGCCAGATTTCATTCTTTCTCATTGCCATGTAGTATTCCATTGTGTATATAAACCACAATTTATTTATCCATTTATCAGTTGATGGACATTTAGGCTCTTTCCATAATTTGGCTATTGTTTTTTTTTTTAATTTTTTTTTTCAACGTTTTTATTTATTTTTGGGACAGAGAGAGACAGAGCATGAACGGGGGAGGGGCAGAGAGAGAGGGAGACACAGAATCGGAAACAGGCTCCAGGCTCCGAGCCATCAGCCCAGAGCCTGACGCGGGGCTCGAACTCACGCACCGCGAGATCGTGACCTGGCTGAAGTCGGACGCCTAACCGACTGCGCCACCCAGGCGCCCCAATTTGGCTATTGTTGAGAGTGCTGCTATAAACATTGGGCTACAAGTGCCCCTATGCATCAGTACTCCTGTATCCCTTGGGTAAATTCCTAGCAGTGCTACTGCTGGGTCATAGGGTAGGTCTATTTTTAATTTTTTGAGGAACCTCCACACTGTTTTCCAGAGCGGCTGCACCAGTTTGCATTCCCACCAACAGTGTAAGAGGGTTCCCATTTCTCCACATCCTCTCCAGCGTAATGATGTGATTTCAAATGGCATCTTTTGTTCTGTTTTTCTCATGTTTTTCTGATGATCCAAGAAATTTACCTTATTTAAGCTATGTTTCATTTAAAATCGGGAGACACATACTGTACATATGCATTCATTGGTTCATATACTGAAAATGGTTTGAAGTAACTTATGGCACAAAGTACATATAGAATGAAACAATTTGACATGACGCGTAGAGAAAGAAAAGCCAAATAAAGGAATGTAGTTGTGCCAGAAAACCTAAGTTATGATTAGTGCTGAAAATTTTACATTTTCTCTTCCCGATAGCCAAGTCAATAAAATAAACAATAAGTATTTAAAAGAAAAAGCAGTGCCCATGGGTGCATGCTACCTAAATACACATATGGATGCTTACACATACACACAGGATTAAAGAAATTTGGATATTTCGTCACAAAGAAGAAATGCAATTCTGAAAGCAGAATTAGAAGTTTAGACTAACATTATGGTCTGCCAGGTAGAAATTCATCATAATTCTCCTAGAGGCATTCATGAACCAAAGTCAGCTGGAGTCTTTCACCCACGCAAAAGACCACCTACTGTATGTCATACAAATATTACTCTTTAAATCCTATGTGAATACACTTGTCAAGGTTGGGTGGTCTTATGAAGACTTTTCACTTCAATGGCATTTGTATATCATGAAAATATTTTACTTGAGCTTCTTTGTGGGGTTGTTTTCTCTTTGATATACAAGTTAAAAGAGAATTTTCACTTTATGGTATATTACAGATAAATATTTCAATGCAGATGAAATAAACTTTGTACTTGCTGTCATCACAGTTTGTATCTTTAACATTTGTGTAATGACTTTTTTTCACATTTCTTCTGTGACTATGCATTTCATGTTATTTTTTTTTCCTCTTACATCTGTAATCTTTGACTTTGAGAACTGGAAGCTATTCTAGCTGCCTTTAGAGACTGTTATTCAACCCTTCATTTTATGGATAAGGAAACAGACCAGAGAAGGAAAGTAGCAGCCCTAGATACCATTCATATTTTATGCCTAAACAAATGCTAAGATCCATTTTTCCTAACACACATGTAGATAGTTTTTCACCATGCTAGACTGCGCCTCCTGGCTTCTTTTCATATGCTGGATTCCATAGCCTTGTTAAAAATTATGATGGCTTTAAGATTTTGCTCTCCTTGAAAAATCTGAGCACGTTAATCTACAAGTTTCGTGCATGCTGACCAAAGACAGGAGTCTTCTGGGTCAGAGACATCAACAGCAGTAGCCAGAATGTTAGCCCTTCTTGTGCCATGTTCCCTAGTTCCTGTTCCTACAGGTCAACGCCAAACGGGTCACTTAACACCTGCACGTCTGGGAGGTTGTGTTACAGGAGAGGCATTATATGCATGTGTGTGTGATGTATATTAGTAGTTAAGTAACAAAAATTAAACCATCATCCAGCATGCCTCGCCTAACTTGTGACTGAGCTTTACTCATTATTAGGCTCAACTTAAGAAAAGTGACACTTTCAATAATTCTGAACCTCCTTTCCCTTGTTCCTCCCTAATTACACCTTCTTCTTGTCCCTGCGAATATAATCATTGTTCTAAGCGTTTTTTTTCCCCATCTACTGATTTTCTCTATAATTTTACGATTGTCCATTTCTCTATGCACTTTCCTATAAAGAGTAAGTTGGTTATTTTTTTTGCCAGTGTTTGAAATATAGATCAATGGGATAATACTGTATTTAAACAGAAAAATGTGATATTTTAACGTCAGTTCATGTTGACGCAGATAGCTTAGATCATTTGTTTTCCTTGATGCATAGTATTCCGGTGTATGGTGAACGTTTTTGGTCTTTTCCACTTGATGAATGTTTGGCTTGTTCTCCTTGTCTGAAAGTGCAAGAAAAAAAAATTCTGAGTCTATATCTAAGAACCACATTGCTGTCTTAATGCATTTACATTTTCGATGTTAGTAGGTAGAGTTAAGTTGATTTTTAAAATGACCAATTTATATTTCTACCAACAATATGCAAATATTTCTGTTACAATGGATTCTCAACAACCTTTTGGTTGTCATTCTTTTCATTTTTGGTAGTATGGAAAGTATAACATTGTACCTCATTATTAATTTTTATTTTTGTTTCCTGATTACTAATGAGGTTGATACATTTTTATATTATTATTGCCCACTAATATTTACTTTTCTGTGAAATGTCTGTTCATATCTTTTATACGGTTCTTAGTAGACTGCTTGGCTATTTAAATTTTGCTTTTCTTTTTTAAAAAAATTATGATTATTTTATTTTTGAGAGAGAGAGAGAGTGAGCGGGGGAGGGAAAGAGAGAGAGGGAGACACAGAATCCGAAGCAGGCTCCAGGCTCTGAGCTGTCAGTACAGAGCCCGACATGGGGCTCGAACCCATGAACTGTGAGATCGTGACCTGAGCCAAAGTCAGATGCTCAACCGACTGAGGCACCCAGGCACCCCTAAATTTTGCTTTTGTTATTTAAGTCTTTGATTATCTGTAATTATTTTTGTCTCTGGTGTGAGATTTTTCATTAGGGTATCCAGTAGTGTCCCCGAATCACGTACTAAATAATCATTCTTTCCCGCAGGGATACGCAGAGCCAGTAGATTTGTAATCAGATTTCTGCATATGATTTGTTCTGGTACCTGGGGCTCTGTTCCTTTGCTCAGTTGTGTCTTAATGATGCTGTCTTAATTATGTAGCATGTAGAAGCTCTGTGATAGGGAAGTCTCACCTCTTGTTTCTTCTCTTTTGGAACATCCGTGCTATTTTTCATTAATATATTTTTAGAAATAGGTTGCCAAGTTCCTTGAAAACTCCTGTTGTGATTTTTATTGTGATAGCATTGGATATATAAATCATTTTGATGAGAGTTGACATCTTTATAGAAATAACTTTCTATCTAGGAAAACTTTTGTTTCTCCACTTATTGGAATCTTCTTTATCATCTATACATTTTTCAAATGTTCCTTTTAGAGATGTTATGCATAATTATTTAGATTTATTTCTATATTCTTAATAGACTTGCTAAAATCCCCTTCCTGAAAAATATATTCTATTTGTATATTGCTGGTAGTTAGAAATGCAGTTGATTTTTTTTTTTGTATTGATCTTATATCCTTCACACTTGCTATAAGCTCTTTTATTTATTTCGTAATTATTCTGGGAACTGTTTTGGATTTAAGCAAAAAAAAAAATCACATGATTTGTGAAAAAAGATTCCTTTCTCCCTTTCAGTTTCTCCACTCTTTCTTTTCCATCTCTTATTAAGCTGTAGATTGTCTTAGTAGGTATCCCTGTCATCTTTCTGATTTTAGAGTTTCTTTAAAAAAAAAACTTTAAAATTTGGAATAACTTTAGATTTGTGGAATGTTGCAAATATAGTGCAGAGAATTTCCATATATTCTTAACCTAGTTTCCTCCAATGTTAATATCTTACATAACCATGTTATATTTGCATCATTGAAAACCTGACATTCTTGCAATACTCTTAATTACAGACTTTATTCAGTTGTCAGTGGTTTTCCCTCTTTATGTCCTTTTCCTGTTTTAGGAGTCTTTCTAGGATATGCATATTGCATCTGGTCCTCATTCTCATCCAATCTGTGACAGTCCATCTCTTTCATTTTATTCCTCGACCTTGACAGTTTTGAAGAGTATTGATCAGGTATTTTGTAGAATGTCCCTCAGTTTAGGTTTTTCAGATCTTTTCTCATGATTGCACTGAGGTTATGGAGGTTTGGAAGAATTCCAAATAGATGATATCCCCTTCTCCTCATATCATATCAGAAGGTACATACTGTCTCCCTTACTTATCGCTGATGATGTTAATCTTGATCACTGAGGGTGGGTTGCTCCTCTGGTAAGGAAGTATGTTTCCCCTTCATTAGCTGTTAACTGGAGGCATGTAACTAAGTTCAGTACATATTCAAGGAGGAGTGATTAAGTTCTGTCTCCTGGAAGGGGGTTATTTGGAATTTTTCAGAACAGAAAATTTGTGTTTTTTCCTTCTTCCCTCCTTCCTAACTCCCTCCCTCCCTCCCTTCCTCCCTCCTTTCCTTCCTCCCTCCCTTCCTTCTTTCCTTCCTTCCTTCCTTCCTTCCTTCCTTCCTTCCTCCATCATTTATATCAGTATAGACTCATGGATATTTATTTTATTACTTGTGTTATAATCCAGTGGTATCATTATTTACTTTACAACTTAAATTGTTCCATCTTTGGCCAGCGGGAGTAAAAATTGTGCTGTTAATATACCAATGTTGATTATGAAGATTTTTTAAAATTTTATTTAAACCCAAGTCAGTTAACATATCAGGTAATAATGGTTTCAGGAATAGAATTTAGTGATTCATCACTTCTGTAGGGTATGATGATTAATGGAGATTCTTTTTTTTTTTTTTCTTTATTATGTCAAGTACTTCCTTAGTTTGTTAAGAGACACTTTTCCCATTTGGGAAATTTTTTTTATTTTTTTAATTTCTGCATTTAAAATTTTTTTTTTCAACGTTTATTTATTGTTGGGACAGAGAGAGACAGAGCATGAACGGGGGAGGGGCAGAGAGAGAGGGAGACACAGAATCGGAAACAGGCTCCAGGCTCTGAGCCATCAGCCCAGAGCCCGACGCGGGGCTCGAACTCACGGACCGCGAGATCGTGACCTGAGCTGAAGTCGGACGCTTAACCGACTGAGCCACCCAGTCGCCCCAATTTCTGCATTTAAAAAGAAGTTACAGACATAATGACACTTTATACTTCACCATAAATCGCCTAAAACCAAGGATATTTCCTATGTCATTTCAATACCATTTTCACATGCAAGAAATTTAATACTAATATGAAATTATTACCTAATACATAGTTGATTTTCCAATCTCCTGATCCCAAAATGTTAACACTTTTTTATTTTCTTTTTTGTTATTATGTTTTGATTTTGAACAAATCATTGACTATATATTGCATTTGGTTATTATAACTCTTTTCTTGCCTTTTCTTGGCTGTTATGACATTGGTTTTTTTAAACAGTCCAGGACATTTGTTCTGCAGAATCTCTTAGTGTCAATTTCTTTGAATATGTCTTCATAGTTAGGTCCTGCTTAAATATTTTGGCCAGAATGTTCTCTAGGTGATGGGCACTTCTGATTGCTCTTAATTCCAGTTTATTGTATTATCAGTGATGTGAGTTTGATTTCTCAATCCTGTTTTAGTTGTATCCTACCAATTTTGATAATGTGACATTTTAATTTTTGTCCATTTGAAGATATTTAAAATGTCCATTGTTTGCTTCTTTTAAGCCATTATTATATAGAAGCATATTGTTCACATTTTATGGAAAACTATGAGGTTTTTAAGTGCAGATTTGAGGCTTTTAAATGAGAGATTTCTAAATTCACTTAATTTGGAGTAAAAAATATGGCTTGTTTGTCTATGACTGTTTAAAATGTAAGACTTGGCTTTATTTGCTTCAGATTTTTAAGTTTTCCAAATGTACTTAAAAAAGAGAGTATATTCTTCAGTTGTGTGGTGCAAGTCTGTATATGTCCATTATATTAATTTGTACAGTTGATCTGATCACAGCATCAGTATCTTTCCTGAATTTTTTTTTTTGATGTATCAATTACTAAGAGATGTATTAAATTCTCCTAACCGAGGATAAATACACTTGTTAGTTTCACCATGTAGGCCTACCTTTTTGCTTTATGTGTTTTTTGCTTTATATGTTTAAATTTTTTTTTGCTTTATATGTTTTTATCATCATATTATTATATATTATTAATATTATATTATTTTTTGCTTTATAGATTTTTAAATTATGTTAGTTGGTGCACAGAAGTTCAGAGATCTGACCTTGTTTAGTCTTCATTGATGTTTTGGTTTGGCTTTAAAGTATATTATGCCTATCATATTAACAAACTACCTCAGGTAACTGCGATCATTATTTGCCTGACATTCTTTCCATTCGTTTACTTTCACCTTTCCTGTGTCTTTCTTTGTGCATGTGTGTGTGCATGTTAGTATGTACATCTGTGTGTGTTTTTGTTTTCTCTTATGAAAGGAATGTGAGTAGCAATAAAATAAAATTCAGTAAAAAAATCTTTATATTTAACTTAGGAATTTCATATAGTGCATTGTTTCTTATTATGTATATAACTTTGGGTTTGTACTTCATTTTTCTGTTTCTTCAGTTTCCTTCCTTGCATTTATTAATCTTCTTGTTCCATTTTTCTTTTCTGTGAATTTAGAAAGTATACATCCATTGTCACTTTTAAGTGGCTACCTTAGAAATGCCTATTTAACTTAATATCTAAAGTTAATCCATGTTTAGATCCCCATCCTCAAAATATAAAATTACCTGAGAACATGTTAACTGCTGTGGAATGCTCACTCCCCAAATACCACCACACCTGGTTGATAAGACAGAGCTGTGTTTATGGCTTCCCATGATGACAGAGAACACCGCCTCCACGGTTTTAGTCGTGTCTGGGGAGGAAAAGCAAAACCAGATCTTGTTGAGAATTTGAAGTTTGGTTTAAAATGGATCCTTCAGTGTGGAAATTTGATTAGAATTGAGAAAGGCTCATGATATAATAGCTTGGAATCTATTGAAACAAGGCAAGGACTTTCGGGGTGAGGGGTTCAGCAGTGCTGGATTGTGAACTGTTGCTGCTTTTAGTTGAAGGAGTTAACGGCTCTTTAGGGAAGTTCCATATAGCCTGGGCAATAATGAAGACACTAAAATAGTAATGTCTTGTTACTGTAAACTGTTAGCGGGGGGCGGTAGGTGATTTCATTCTTATTGTCCATGCTGGTTTGGTTCTCATTGCATTTGACCCCACTCCTGATGGTATGTGTCATAGAGACTGAGGATTTCAGTTTTGTATTTTTTAACTTTGTATGTAAGACATTTTATTATTTTCTCTTTTTTTAAGTTTATTTACTTATTTTGAGAAAAAGAGAGAGCATGTGTGCGCAAGTGGGGACAGGGCAGAGAGAGAGGGAGAGAGAATCTCATAAGCTGTTAGATCCCGACCTGAGCTGAAATTAAGTCAGATGCTTAGCCAGCTGAGCCACCCAGGTGCCCCATATTTTCTGCGAACAATATTTCTTTAGCTATACCCATGTGTCTACTTTTGGTGCCCCGAATATGTCTTCATAGTTAGGTCCTGCTTGCCTTTCAGGATTTTTCTGCGTTTTTCTTGCATTTCACAGTTTGTTTTGTAGAATTATTTTACTTCCTCCTTAAGTAGAGTGTTTAAAAGTCTCTTAAGTGAAAGCCTGTTGGCAATAAGTGCTCAGCTCTTCTGTATTTAAAAATGTCTTTATTTTACTTTCATTCTCAGAAGTTAGAATGGATATAGGATTTGAAGTTGTGTGTTTATTATTTTCTCAGTAGCTTAAAGATACCATTCAACTGTCTTACGGCTGCTGAGAAGACAGTCATCAGATTGTGGACATAGCCTTATAGTCTGCCACTGAGCGGTCCATTTTACAGAGAGAGACATGTGCATAGCAGGGGTGTGAGGGAAGGGATGGGGTTAGGGTCCGGCTCGGGGCTTCTTCTCTTGTACCACTTGTGGCTCATTACACCCTCAACTCCTGCTTTTGTGCCCCAGGACCCAGCAGATACTGACAGGATTACAGGGCATATTTTACCTCACTGAAATCTTCACTGCTTATGCTTATTTGTCTTCCAAAGAATTCTCTTATTTTCCTGATGTCTCACTATTACCTTAAAACCACATCTTTTCTTTCAGTCATTTATTCAGCAATTTTGTTTTTAATGTGCCCAGAGGAGTTTCTCTGCCTAATTTTGTCGACCATGTGGCTGGAATGTAGACTGTCGTCGAGCAGAATAAAGGTTTTCCTTAACACGGCTTGATACTCTCAGGCTCAAGTTTAAAATTGTTTTTTTGTTTATTATTTTTTTTTTTAGAGAGAGAGAGCACGAGTTAGCGAGCGTGGCAGAGGGAGAGAGAGAGAAAGAATCTTACGTGGGTTCCATGCTGAAGCAGGGCTAGATCCCAGGACCGTGACCCTGTGTTTTAATGGCAACGTTAACTTCTCTCCATTATAATGCCGTAGAACAAAAATACGTATGTTGGCCGCATCCAAGTGCATTTTAAGAATTTAAACTGCCCCATTTTAAATATTTTCTCAAGTCTGAAACATAGAAGAGTCTAGAAAACCTGAATCACTATGTTAACTGTATCTTTAGAAGAGGACAGACTCAGGTGAAATGTTTGACTCTTTCCCCATAGCCCTACCGGCTGCTCACATCTTCTGTTATAACGAGAAACACAGAGTGAGCTGTGTCTTTATGCTCTTTAAGACTGGTACTGGGGCGCCTGGGTGGCGCAGTCGGTTAGGCGTCCGACTTCAGCCAGGTCACGATCTCGCGGTCCGTGAGTTCCAGCCCCGCGTCAGGCTCTGGGCTGATGGCTCAGAGCCTGGAGCCTGTTTCCGATTCTGTGTCTCTCTCTCTCTCTGCCCCTCCCCCGTTCATGCTCTGTCTCTCTCTGTCCCAAAAATAAATAAACGTTGAAAAAAAAATTTAAAAAAAAAAGACTGGTACTATTACAAGGAGCAAAACAAGTCAGAGGCAAATTAGACTTTATTGCTTTAACAAGCAGACAGGATATCCAGACGGTATGGTGGAGGGACTGGCTGGAATATGGAAGGGGCAGACGAAGAGAGAGAGGGAGTGGGTGTAGTTTGCTGTAAAAGATGCTTGAATATGTCAGTGTTGTGTGTGTGGCTATTATGTTAATGACATATGGCGTACCTAGGAGGACTCATTTCTACTGGAAAACATCTTTTAATTCTTTCTGCTTGCTTTTCTAAGACAAATAATCTGTTTATTACATATAATATTTAACAGAGAGACGGACCATAATGGATAGCATTTGAAAAAAGATAGTCAGTCTACCCAATTTAAAATATTACCTCATCTTCACCAAAATGACGGAGTTTCTTTTGGAGGAAATATTATGCCCCGTCACGTTAGAAATATTTTAACAATAGAAATGCTAAATATGCTAAATGAAATAAACAGCGTCTTTTGTTAATATTTCGAATTTCAGATGAACAAAACTGTTTTTGTGGTTTTGTTTTGAGAGAGAGAGAGAGGGAGGGAGGGAGGGAAGGAGGGAGGGAGACATGCACTGGGGAGGGGCAGAGGGAGGGAGAAAGAGAATCCCAGTCAGGCTCCATGTGCAACGTGGAGCCCGATGCAGGGCTGACCTGAGCCGAAATCGAGAGTCGGACACTTAACCAACTGAGCTCCCTGGGCGCCCCTAGTTTGTTTGTTTTTTTTAATTAAAAAATAATCTTTTGGATATTTTCCTCTCTTCCCAGCATTTATAGTAGGACTACTGTGGCATCATTATTTGCTCATTTATGTACTCTCACGTTCAACAAGCACTTCTTGAGCACTGTGGGAGGAGATGGCCCGTGCCCCTAAGGAGCTCACAGTCTGGGGAAAGAGGCAGACAAGTAAATAGGCAATTGTAATAAAACGCCACCAGTTCCAGAATGGTAAACAGAGAGTCTAGTCATGACTGTAACTGGTTATGTTTAGATCACTGTGTTGACCATTTTCTAGCGCATACCCCTACTGTGTATTTTACTAGCAACAGTCTGTAAATAAATATTATTAATTTATCACGGAGAAATCGGGATGCAGGAGTTAACCCTGCCATGCAGCCCTCGAAAACTCGGCTACTCATTTTTTTGTGTTTCACTCTAGTAGATAGAACTTTCAAGGACAGTATGGATTCCTAATACCAATTTTACAAGAACAGTGCAAGCTGTGAGTGATAAAATTTTCAGGCAACAACTGTTTTATGAAAAATATGTAAAAATATTCCTTAGTTTCATGACCATATAGATGAGATGAAAGGAAGGCAGTATTATTTATTTAACTAATAATGACTTTAGAGACCCATAAGTGTGTCATAAGAATCTTTTTGCCAAGCCAAATGTTTTCATGAATTCCTTAAGAGGATCGAGAAAAGAAAAAGTCACCACTTTTACTATTTTACTAACCACCACTAGCTACTACTGCCATAAGCGACCTTAGGTTTTAGCACCGGATTCCAACGTGTCACATGAAGCTCCGGACCTACATAATCCCCAGCCTGAGTCTGCAAACCTGGGCCCGATGACGAGTAGCTGGGTGTTGAACTATAACTCAGAGCTTCAGTCCTGTTCATGATGGCAAGAAAAAGAGCCAAAAATCACAGAGGAAGTGAGGTACACCTTGGGAACCTTTCCGTAAGAGCAGATAAGGTTTGCCTGGTCAGATGATGGTTTGACCACTTTCTGTGACATGCCTGCTTCACCCATTGGCCAAGGGGAAGGGGAACCAGATTGACTTAGAGCATCCATTGTTCATCCCCACAACTTACTTTAGGGGCCCATCTATGCTGAAGCATATGCAGGTTGGTTAGCTAAGTAAATCACTTACCTTTTTTTTTTTTAATTTTTTTTAAACGTTTATTTTTGAGACAGAGAGAGACAGAGCATGAACGGGGGAGGGGCAGAGAGAGAGAGGGAGACACAGAATCTGAAACATCTGAGCTATCAGCACAGAGCCCGACGTGGGGCTCAAACTCACGAACGGTGAGATCATGACCTGAGCCGAAGTCAGACGCTTAACCTACTGAGCCACCCAGGCGCCCCAATCACTTACCTTTTAAGGAACAAGGGGAGGGTGCACGGAAGTGAGCTGTGTAAGCAGACAGTAGTGTCCTGCTATTGTCGTAACTAAAAAGTGATGTAAACATGAAAGCATAGCAAGGTTACTTATCATCCAGAGAGGTATGGAAATACAGGGTGAATTAGAGCCTGGGAGCATAGATATGACCTCAGTGGGCTGACAAACACTGAAAAGTACTCAGTAAAAGTCAGTTCGAATGAAATAATAGGCAGATTAAAGAAGAATGAGCACTCCATGTAAAGGAAGCCTGCAGGTGGCAAATGCCTCGAATAATTGGCGGGCGGTGAGTTTCTCTGGAGCTTGAGAGATGGTGGAGGTGTGACAAAGGGGAGGCTGTACTGTGGGTAGGGTCGAACTGGGAGGGATGTTTGGTAGGAAGCTGATAGATTTGGACTTCCTTTCTCCCTTCCTTATGCTGTCAGAAGCCAAGGGTTTTGTTGCAGAACCAGGTAGGGTACTGGTCTGTATTTTCGAAAGACAGCACTGACAGAAGCATGCAAAACAGATTGGAGAATTTGAAGGAAGTTCTACCTAACACCTGGAGTCGTCAGGAGGAATTTTGTTATTGCTCAAACAACACGTTACAGGTACACATTCTCTCGGACCTCCATTTTGCCTGATTATTTTCTCATTGATCCAGTCGTAGAAAGCATATATATTCCTCTCTTACCATTCCTCTTCCTGCCTTCACCGTTAAAGCTCTGTGTGGGTGGGTGGATGCCCACGCATGTATGTGCAAAGAAAAGCTACGGAGATAGCCCAATGCCTTTTATTTCAAAGATACATTCTTTTCTGCTCCAGGGCACAAGTTTTTGGAAGAACAAAACGACCAATGTCAACGTTGCTGACATTGGAAATACTCATATAAAATGACTTAGAATGTTAAATGATCATTTTATTATGGAGAAGAGATAAATGTCTTTCCTCTTTTCTCCAAGGGTCAGGCCAAGTTTACCTGGGCTCTGAGAAGAACAGATGATACAGGCCAATATCGCATAGTGTCTAAGAATAATAACACTAGTTCAGCGACAGATGCACCATAAAAATTTAAGTTTTCCTGGTAGGTAGTAGTATAAGTCAACTATATACGTCGGAGTCATACATGGAAATATAACTTGAAGACTCTTTTAGTTTCAAGCAACCACAAATAAGTAACCAGCTTAGAAAGGAAATGTTTGGATCACGTTTGTGAACATTTCAGGGATAGGCCTTATCCAGGTTCCGAATGATGCCATCAACTTTCTGTCTCTTTTTCTCTGCCTCTAAAGACTTGCTCCCTGTGGTTGACTTCTTTGTCAATCTGTCTTCATAAAATGCAGAGAAGTGCCAAGATTTTAGCACTTGCAGTCTCTACAGGCTGCAAGAACTTTTCCTGTACAAGCTCTCAGAAGAGTTTTGATTGGCCTGGTTTAAACCAAGTATCTATCCCTGGACCAATTAATATAGAGGGATCTGGGTGCATGTGTTACTGTTCTTGGCAAGACTTGGATTACATGCCCATCCCAGGGCCAAGTGATGGACTGTGATTGGTGGAGAAATGGTCCCTGAAAACAAAATGGTTTATTTTTTTCCACCGGAAAGAGGAAGAGGAGCTGGTGGTACAAAAATAACAATCTCCATTATCAGTGTGAAAAGCCACAAAGAGTTGAAGTGCAGCTTTCAATCTTCCACTTAACTGTTTTTCCTACCTGCATCTCTGGCCCCAGAGTAAAATTGTCTTTAGAGTGAAGGTTTGCCAGTGCCCTTTCCAGCAACTCTTTTGAGTGTAGTTAGTTCGATGCCATAATTTATAGTTTGGTTATCCTTTGACCTCTGTAGCAATTACTTTTGTAACTTAAAAAAAAAAAATCATTCCCAAGAGGGCTTAAAATGAAGGGTGGGGATGTGACCAAGTCTGAGATCAAGGGACTCTGCCCTTGGCTAATGAGATGTTTTGGTTTTATGTTTTGAAATGTTCAAAATCAACATTTCAAGTAGAGAAAGAATGTATCCTGCAACTCCCAAACTCGTGTCTGGCTCACCCAGGGTCTGTCTCTCACTGGCCCTTTACCTTTTTTCCCTCGGCATCTTACCCTCTCCTCTTCCACTCCCCAAAACCTCCCTCTGTTCTTTACCCTCCTTTTCCACCTTCTCTGCTGGATCATTGCCCAGATACTGCTTTCTGGCATTGATTTAGAATGAGTCTTACAGTTTCACACTCTGAAGATTTGGGAAGATTGAAATGCCTTTCTTTGTGCCATGTCTTTGCTTTCAGTTGCAGTCTTGCTGCCACTGGGATAATGATGAGACCTCTTGTTGGAGTTATCCATCTGGTACAGGGACATCCATATGGACAACTTCTGGGACCAATGGAATACCCATACTCCTAGCCAGCTAGCCAGTCACCTATGTATGCAATTTTACCCAAGAGAAAAACTAAGCAAGAACCATAGAGCACCAGTCATGAATAAAGGACCTCTAGATGTGCAGATCTTCAATATACTGTTGTAATTCTGCACTGGCCTTTCTTTTCTCAGCACTTCCATGTTTTATGCAGTTGTTTATCCAGTATTAAGTTATTAACATTATTTTGCTGAATGAACTTTCGAGTCACACGCTTTCTCCTATTCATCTGGCCCTGACTCTTGGAGAACTAGAATGTGTTCAGATCTCAGCTTTCTTTGTGGAACAACCTACCTTCTGAAGAAGCCAATCTTTAAATAGGCTGTCTGCTCTGGATTTTATAATACAGGCAGGTACTGATTTGAGATTTATTTTTAATTATTTGATGAAATTGTTTGTAATTATTATTTGATTTCCCTCTGAAGTTTTGTTTTTTTTTTCCCCAGAGTGACTCCAAAACATCTAAATTTTACAAAAAGATTATTGTTTTGCTATGGAATTAACAAAAGTGAGATTAACATAGTTAACAAAACTTGTCCAAGTTAAGCTTAAAAGATTTTGTTGTATCTGATTCACACGTGAAGGTACAGAATAAAAGTTAAAGAACACCTCCCCAGCTTCCTTGGCAATGTTGGTCATACTTGTATCTCTGTTTTCAGTAGAAGGAATGGTACAAATATAACATCCTATTCTGTGTTTGCTGCAGATGAGGTAGCATAATCATGAGTCTTAGTAGAATGATGTAGTATTGGTCATAACAGATGCTTGGCTCCCGGCTTAAGAACAAATGGCAAGACCTCTGTGTAGTCACAGACATTCACTCAAAGGTGAGAAAGGAGGAGACCGAGGTTCCTGCCCCTGTGGAGTTAACTTTGCCTTTGTGACCACGCATTCAGAGGACTAGGCTAGCAGGTGATCTGGTGAGATGTAGGTACGCGAATATGCTCTTGCCCAGAGTAAGGTATACCTTCTTTAATTTCTGTCAATAGATATGTTCAGGTTACTGGTACATGTAGAGGTGTATGTTTCTATTCCATTATTAATATCCTAGAGGAGACCACAGGAAAGGAAATTTGTCTTCATTCCATCAAAGTGATATCCTGAATGCATTTTTCAGTACATACAGTGGTAGGACTACCAGTTTGGGAAATGAGGAATTCCAATTGTGCTTTGCTCCATGTAGTATACTGATCACTTACTTCTATCGGTAGGATGAATTGGCAACTTATTTATGTGAGAGATTTTAATCTACTAGGAAGAACACTAGCTTGGCATGCCTACATGTTTCAGATTCAGCTCTGACGTTGGCCACTGGCTATTAGCCTTGGTTAACTTATTTATTAGCCTGCTTAATAATTATATTATTAAATTATAACCAAAATGAGAGATTGGGTTCCAGATGAAGGTTGAAGTCACTTACAACACCGAAAGATTTGTCTCCCTAGAATATTCACAAATATACAGGGGCACTAACATTTATTTTGCCTTGATCCCAACAAGAATAGTTCTAAAAAAGTTCTTTTGAAAATATTCACTTAGGATAATATTATAACTTTTCTGTTTTTCAATGGAAAAGAATCACTTCAGAGTTTTCAGACTGTTCATTTATACATGATCCTTTGAATTAAAATTCTTTTTTAATTTGACATTGGTTTTATGGTAAATTCTTAAAGTTCTGATAAAGTCCATATTGTAATCACTTTACAAAAAACAATTTTCAGGGTGCCTGGATGGCTCAGTTGGTTGAGTGTCCAACTCTTGATTTTGGCCCATGTCATGTTCCCAGGGTCAAGGGAATGAGGCCCACGTCGGGGGTGGATCCTCCTTGAGATTCTCTCCCTTTCCCCCTCCCCGACTCTACAAAAAGAAAGAAAAGAAAAAACAATCTTCTGGAAATGCCACTGTTTCACATTAGTCCCCTCCATTCTCTTGTCATCCCACCCTCTTCTGAATAATGTCAACAGATTACCTGTGTGTTACCCAGCTCCATTCCTTCCCATTTTTGAGCTTTAAGAATCTTCTTCCTCTAGGGGCGCCTGGGTGGCTCAGTAGGTTGGGCTTCCGACTTCAGCTCAGGTCATGATCTCGCTGTCCCTGAGTTTGAGCCCCGCACCGGGCTCTATGCTGACAGCGCAGAGCCTGGAGCCTGCTTCAGATTCTGTGTCTCCCTCTCTCTCTGCCCCTCCCCCACGCATGCTGTCTCTCTCTCTCTCTCTCTCTCTCTCTCTCAAAAATAAATAAACATTAAAAGAAAAAAATCTTTTTTCTCTAAACTAAATTTAATATGAAAAAAAGAAAAAAAGTTCACTGCTTAGCGTCTATTAAGTGCTCGGTTGTTTCTTTCATCATTTTTAACTTTTAGCTGGATAACTCAAGATCGCAAAGAATTCCTAATAAAAGGGAACCAAGAACTTTTTGATTCACTATGCTACTAATAGTTATATAGTAATGGACTTACCCATTATACACAATACTTCTAAAACTTCATTGCCCAAAGATTTTTCTTCCCCCCAAAAATTATTCCCCACAGCTGTTTGAAGCACTTGAAAAATGTTTGAATAAATTGTCAAATCCCAAGTACACTTTGCTCCCTGTCTACTGAGACACACAGATGGTTTCCCCATATGGCAGCTGATTTAACCCCCCTACCCCTTTCTCACCAGAAACCCCACACACTAACTTCAAAAACATCATCTACTTCTTGACCTTTCTATCTGTAGCTCTCCATCTCAGTCTGTCAGTTTGAATAAGCAAGCTAGTTCATGATATCAAAATATTTGTGTAAATGGAACCGGTCATAATTTATTGCTTCTAAAATTATTTCATGGGATTGTGGTAGGCACTGTTTTTGCTGAGGCATTGAGGTTAATCTCCGTGGAAATGAGGCCTGCACTGTGTGTTATCCTAGGGTATTTTGAGGGGAAAAAAAATCTCTCTAATCACAGTTTACTTACTATTTGTCTAGATTAGGAACTTCCAAATAAGTGGCTATAATAGTTGGACATCATTCTGCAAATGATGACACTCCTCTACTGAGCTTACCAAAATTCAGATACTTGTTTATACGTCTGAAGAACTAAAGAACTTTAAAGAAGAGAAAAGGGAAGGTTCAAAGATCTATTCAAGGTTTCCCGTGTAGTGAGCAAAGAAAGGCAAGAAAACAATGAGGGAAAAAGAAAGAAGAGAGGAAGGGAGGAAGGAAGGAAGAGAGAAAAGAAGGGAAGGAAGAAGATGACCAGAAGGTTGTCTGCAGACCGCGGTCCTTTCCTTATGCGTTCATTTACTGAGCCAGCTAGAGAAGCCAAGCAGATAGGTGCCATGGAAAAAAATGCTACTGTTTATTGAGCACCTACTGTTTGCCAAGCCCTGAACTAAATTAGTTGTCCATGTGACCTCTAATCTTTCTTCACTCCTGTTTACGGTACGTGCAATCCCTGTTTTGCGAAGGAGGGTGTGGGCTGAGAGAAGATATAAAAATTGTCCAAATACGCAGAGCTAGCAAATAGTAGAGGTAGTAGTCATGCCTTTGATCCAAGGTACACTATTATATGAGAAGAGAATTATCACTGTCTCTGTTAGCTGTTGTATTATTTACTAGACAAGAAAAACATCATTATCTGCCTTACCTGTTCATCAAAAAACTAAATAAAAATCACACCTTGTAGAAGAATGCAAACTGGTAAGTAATGCAGTCATGATCACACGGACAGTTTATTTCCTATTTGATGATTTGGATAATAAAGTAGTTACTGGTTTACAACACATAATTCCACCCCAGAACTGTTTGCTAATAACAGGGATTTATGGTCATCAGTCTTTTACAATTGGTGCAAAGTTCAAGTTTAATTATGCTCTGGTTTACTGTGCTGCGGTGAGGTGATGTGAGTTTACTGTCCTATAGCCAGAGATTTAAGACATACTTATTGAATTCCCACCAAGAATAAGGAGGCCTGAGTGACAGAGCGGGAGCGATAACATAATCCTTGCCTTCAGGGAACATCTAAACTAGCCAGAGACACCTATGCTTGAAAGACACAAGGTAGCGTGAGATTAAATGTTAAATTGCGAAGAATAGAATGTATGTGCTAAGTGTAGAAGCCTGAACAGAAATGAACAGCTTAGTAGAGGTCAGCAGGGTAACTGACAAGAGCCACCAAAAGTTGCTCTTTACCTTCCTGAACTCACCACTAGAAAGTAGCCTGTTGCTGAAATGACAAAATCTGATCTGAACATTGATCACGTTGAACAAAGATCCGTTTCTCAATGACAGTCTCAAAGGAGCCACACTCTCAAAATGTCAGCCTATAATCCAGGACTAAATGTGTTGCTTTTAAATGAAAAATATAATGTTCAGGATTCTAGTTTGACAGAGGAGAAAGCAGATAGCCATTGGTGGTGGTTTATGTGGTATATGCAGCGTGTGCCAGTGTATGTTTTATGAAAGTGGACTGACAAAATGAGGCCTGCTTTTAAGGTAGATAAGCCTCACCCTGGGTGGGTAAATGGTATGGGGAAGGAGGAGGAACAGTATGGGTCAGAGAGGCTTTAGGGAAGGCTATTGGAATAATCAGGATTTGCTAATGGGGGTCTGAAATAATGAGATTTCAGTGGGAAGAGAGGAAATAGACAAAAATATTCCAGCCAACAATTTACGGGACGGGCTGTGTGTGAGAAAAGAGATGGGTTATAGACCCCTTCATAATTTCATTCATCTCCTCTTCAAGAAGGCAGGTGGGGAGTTAGAGGGAAAAACTCCTCTTCGGTCATGCTTGTTACTTCCTTGAAAATGGTATACTGTTAAGTCAAAGATACTACTTGATGATAAAAATAAGGTTTGAGTTTACTTGAGAATATGTAATTCGTACTACTTTCCCAGTCCTGTATTTAGTACAGTAACGACTAGTGAGGATGAGGTGTATGTATCCTCAATTAGCTGACCTCCCTGTGAGCTCTGAAAATGACCCTTGTTGGAGACGTATTTGAAAAAGGAACAGTAAGATACTTAAACCATAGAGTTAAAACACAGCAAGTTGCATAACCACTATCATGCTAGAGTGCCAGGGGTATACAGCAGATCAAAATGTTCCCCATGTAATGGCTAGCATGTGAGATAATGAAGGATGATTAACAGTGTAATGAATTTCACAAACATAGTGTCTAATTTCTGCCCCGGATAAACTCTAGTATCCTGGTTTTTTAAAAGCCACTTAAAATTATTTTTGAGAAAACTAGTCATTCTTATTTGTGAATAGCCAGAATTAGAGAAATAAGGAAAAAAAATATGCAAGAGTGTAAGTATGAGTTATATAGGAATATTTCAGCATCACATGTGTAATTGTGACTATTTGGTAGCCTAGTGTGTCTGAATATATTTGTATATAAATATGTATGTTAGTATATTATGTATCTGCAAACTCCATCATCCATCCATCCATCCATCCATCCATCCATCCCTCACTAGCCATTTAGTCTCTCCTATGTATGGACCAAATACTGTGCTAAATATTTGGAATAGAGAGATTGTTAGATGGGCCCTGGCTTTCAGAAAGCATTGACAAGGGGGCAAGCATGCAAGAAATATAATTCAAAATGGTAATGGGTGTGGTGGTATGGACCACGCTGTGAAAATATTGTAGGCTTCCCAGAAAGCTTCTCTGAAGAGGTCATACTTAACTGAGGTCTGAAGGATTAGTGAAAATGTGCCAGCGAAGTGATGGAGGCAATACTGTTGGTAGTAAGAGATGTAATCAATCAGCTTTTGGAATATTGAGCCGTTTCAAGCAAAAGGATCCCATGCTCAATATTTTAAAAGTTGCCATTAGGCAATTTCTAAGTATATCCAATGAAATGTCCTGCCGTATGTGCTTGGAACCCATTAGTCATAACTTGGTGATATAAAGTACGTTCTTGACCTATGACAGGAATATTATTGCTGGAGTTGCTGTACTGAAAACTGTGATCACATTTGCCATCTGGTGAAATAGCTGTCTCGCCCAGGTTGAGGTTCACAAATGACTAAAGCCCTAAGTAGCCCACAATTACTCAGTTGCCCAAAGGTCTACAAGTCAAATGGAAAGTTGTCTGTGTTTCCCTGGAGTGTGGTGTGGGGGCAGGGAGAAGAGGCACATTGCTTTCTCTTTTATTTTCTCTTATAGTTTGAGGTACTTGCGTTCTCATATCAACTACATGGAAAGGGACAGTGTCCATTCACAGTGTCATGGAGTAGAGTCTGGGGACACAATGACTTAAAAAAAAATACGCACTGCCTTCGAAGTGCTTATAGTCTAAGTTTATTTTTAGAATTGTCCTACGTTGTACAATATTTTAAAGACACGTAAATGTGTATTTTCACTTTTTAAACTCGTTTAAATGAAAATACAAGCACTTTGTAATGTGAAGCCAGAATACATGCATTGCTATAAGTACACAAATTGGGACCTCAAATTTGCCCATATGTGTGATCATGAACACAGCTTCTCTGAGAAATTTCTGAACTAATAAGGTTTAATTTCGATCTGAGTCTATTAAAGTACTGAAATGATATTAAATGGGAGACTTCTCACTCTGCCAAATGATTTGGCACTTGTACTTTGTTGTTACTATTTTTTGTTTGTCCATAAAATTAATAAAATTAAGAATTGAAATGTATGATTGACTCCTGGCATTTTCAGGGAGGGAAATTTAAGCTCAGTGAAATAAATAGGTAGATAAAAATATCTGAATATATGGATAGAAGTGATGAGCTAATTCTAAAAGAGAGAGAGAGAGAGAGAAAGAGAGAGAGAGAGAGAGAGAGAGAGAGAGAGAGAGAGAGAAGCTGTCCTACCTCTTCTGTCAACGAATGAGAACTCTAAGAGAAAACATCTGGAGCAAAAGAGGAAATGAAGTGAGTGATACATTTGAAACTGTTAAAAACTGCTGAATTTTCTGGTAGCAACGGAACCTATTAAAAGCTATGGTAGGAATCCTGGATATTAAAGCACCTTGAAGGAGTAATTTTAACAGGATAAGGGTAGAAATAAATACAGAGCACAAGGAAAAATGTTAAAAGTGAGAAGAGGAAAATAAAACAAACCTAAGTCCAAAAAAACCCTGCCTAGGGATATTACCCAGGAAGGTGGATTTAGCCAAGTGGGCACTAAGCCTAGTATTTCTTATTTCTCTTTTCATGCCTCAAAATATGAAGTAATCGCCTTAGCAGGACTTATTACAGTGATCAAATCACCTAACAATCTGAAATGTTTCCTTTCATATGAAGATCTTGTTTTGTTTTGTTTCTGGAGAAAGGACTGTCTTTTTTTCTTCTTCTTCTTTTGAGGTTTTTTTTTTTTTTCTTTTTTTACCTCAGTCTATAGTCAGGTTCAGTGGAAAACAGAATTCTATATACCACATAAATCCTTCGTCACTGCAAGTGAAAGTGATGATCCTAGAAAAACACAAAAGTCAAACGTTTTCATATTTTTAATGTGTAGCATGAATAGAATGACTTGTTTCTCTGATTTCTGAAATCCTAAATTTCCCATAAAAGAGGTTAAATTATTTTTCTTTTGTCAAGATTTGAAGTCTCAGAAAATGTAATTAATGTCTGTCACTAATTTTTTATTAAATAGTTTATTTTAGGCTCCACAGAATCTTGTTTCTCTAGTGAAGATAGATTGCTTCAAAATTGCTAAGTGAATTTTCTACAAAACATGTTTATACCAGCTTTACCTAATCCTGTCTCTGGAGTCTACATATATTTTTATGTTTTTAAAGTATTCTAAGAGATGAATTGCAGGTATTGATAATGAACATCCTTAAAGTAAATACATACTTGCTTGGGGATAATATAAAAATGAAAGTGATATAAATAGAATTTTACCTTTTCTAACTTTACTGTAAATATCTATACCCTAGACACATACACATGTATGTGTATATATATGTGTGTGTGTGTGTGTGTGTGTATGTATGTGTGTGTACATAACCCCATATATATAAATATATATATACACACACATACATACATATAGTGTATATAGTGATCACTGAAGAACAGGTTAAAAAAAGCAAACAAAACAGCAGTATAGTTGTTTGGAACATTGTTGTCACTTAGCACAGGTGAATGGAAACACTAGAAAGTCTAGAAATCTAATAGAAATTACATTAGATAATAAAAATATATTCCATTTATTAAGCATCCTCTTTATGCCAGGTTCCATTCTATTATTACTTCTTGGCACCACTCTGATTGCTATTATAGCTGATAAGGGATAGGGATATATTTTTTTACCAGAAGAGTCAGATGGAACCTGTGTCCAATGAATTCTGAAATGTGCTTTCATGTTCTAAAGGCTGACCTTTTAAGGTGTGATTTGTGGTGCACAGTAAACAAACAAACAAAAAAAGGATTCGCCCTGTGTGGCAGCAATTCTAGTCTATGATAACTGTAGGCCCTCCTCGTTTGCCAGTTGGCACTTTGAAAGAGTTTTGTAAAAGTGACATATTAAGAAAAGGTATTATAACATTTCTATTGGAAGCAGTCACTTTCCTTGATGGGATTAAAGCTTCCCATGGTCAGAGGGTAGACCTTTCACAATACAGGACTCGGTGCATTTGTTGGCCTTTCAACACTCCTATTAGTAAGTGTTTTTTTTTTTTTTTCCCCTCATTTCATAATACACTGGTATTTAGAAGCTGGTTTCCATGGATATTGCCTGTAGACAGTTACGATATTTGGTGATAATAGTTCTGTATAGACTTTAGAAAAAATAAAATTTTCTAGAAACTGTTGTAGTGGATAATGTTCTCATAATATGTTCTATGTATTAATTGCATATTTTTTGACATACTACACATACAAAAGGAAATGTGATTGGTTTCTTAAGCGGTGGGGGGGGAAGCTATGAGTTTTTTGAAATGACCTTTTTTACTAACTGGTTCATTCCTTTACTTTGCCAAAGAGGAACCTGAAGGCTAGAACCATTTTATTTGAACACCTATTTCCTAAAATAATCAGTCCATCAATCAGGATTGAAATGTTCTGCTCTTCTGTTTGTGTTTATTAAAGTACAAGTCTATGGAGCTGTTCTTAGATGTCAAATGTTGAATAATGAATTTTGCTGGAATGCCTAAAATTTCTTTTAAACTCTGAGAATATTTTTTTCAGATGCATTGACTATAAATCATCTCATCATAAATATTCAAATATATATTCAAGTATCAATGTTCAAAGTAAATATTTAGAAGTTTTTTTAACACTGCTATTCAAGAACTGTACCTGAAATTCTCTAGTACCCTAAAAGGACAGATATTTTCATTTCCCTTTAGTATATTCTAAAACAAACTCATTTTATCGTTTTCAGAGACATCATCACCAAAAAGTAAATTTATATATCTAAACATATGAGCCTAAATGCCTTATGCTGCTGATCAGCCATTTAAGTATTTTCTTTTAAAACCAGGCCTGAAGTCATGATAATGCTTTGACAAACATTACATGAATCCTGTCCAGATTTTATTATCACACTCCTTAAATATTTCTCTTAGGCTTAGATCAATCCGTATCTAGAGTACCTTGGTATTTGCAAGCATAGCGATGATTCGGCACAGATAAAAACTGAAAGAATCAATCCTATAGCAAAATCCTTTAAAGATGTCTTGATTAATGGTGAAATGGCCTTTTATAAATATGTTGAAGCAAAGAAATTGTAAGAGGAGCCAGCTGTAGGGTGCCTTTTGGTGGTGGTTCCTTGTGGAAATGATGCTTGAAAGTGTCTAGGTGTTAGGTAGATGAGAAAGTATATTCTTAGCCCTTCCTTCTTATCTTAAAGTTTGATACCCCTTAAGTAACTCTTTATATGTGCATTCCCATTTCTTTTTTTTTTTAATTTTTTTTAACGTTTTATTTTTGAGACAGAGAGAGACAGAGCATGAATGGGGAGGGGCAGAGAGAGAGGGAGACACAGAATCGGAAGCAGGCTCCAGGCTCGAGGCGGGGCTCGAACTCACGGAGCGTGAGATCATGACCTGAGCTGAAGTCGGACGCTTAACCGACTGAGCCACCCAGGCGCCCCTGTGCATTCCCATTTCAATATTCCAAGATATACTAAGCTCAGTAGTTGGGATGTTTTCAAGAAGTCCTCCTTTTTTTTTTTCCTATTCCTACCTACCTCTACTGGTACTCTCTCCCTTTACTCTCACCCTATTCATTGAAAGTAGAAGGGGAAATGACAAGATGATAATCCATCAGAGAAAATGTTTGCTTTAGTCTAAATAGAATGAATATTAACTCCATTTCGTAATTTAGTTTCTCTAAAACCTTTCAGTACTACAGTGGTTCAGTTGTTGACACATAATAAAGGTAAATTGTTGATCATTCATAAGAACTGTTATTGAATTATTAATAATTTAATAGTGAATCACTCAGTATGTGTGTAATAAACAGCCACACACCACAGAGCATCACAGTAGGCAGGCCTAAATGTTAATGAGATCTTTTTTGGTAAAATTTATCACAAGATAGTAATAAAGAGTAGAGAAGTGTTCTTTAGAGACGAACATGAATCTTACTTGGGCAGCAGCCTCTGAATTGACATCGATTTAGCCACCTAAATCTCTGCATTATTTCAGTAATAGTACTATGATATGAGGTGATGTTCCTGTAAAAAATGCATAGGTACATGCAGGTAATAATTGAGAATAAGTAACCACATATTTCAATGGCTAATCAGTCTTCAAAAAAAATTCTGAGCAAACAGGTGAGTGCTTGCAACATATTAAGTCATTTAATGCCCACCACAGTTGTAACATTGATACACTATTGCTATTGTACTCATTTTATAAGAGTAGAGAATACTGGCACAGAAATTAAGTGTTTGATATCTTCACAATCTATTGATGAATCTGTCTTCTACTACAATGTAAAGAGCAACTGTTAATAATAGTAGCAACCATATGTGCTTATATTGTTTTGTCAGGTTAGAGTCTGGACAGTTATTTCCACACGGAAGAATGGCCAAGGGAGCTGGTTCTGGGGACTGCTATGAGCCAAAGTAGGGATCCATGCCACTTAGCAGTGTATCAGGAGCTCTGGGGTCTGTTCTTCCACGGGGTAGACTCTTCCATGATTTGCATATATATGGCTGCAGTGATGGCAGTTATTTAACACACCACACACACACACACACACACACACGCACACACACACACACACAAAGTGGCCACTTTTTGAGCATCGTATTTGTTAGGCACTATCATAAAGGTTTTATATGCATTCCCTCATTTGATCCTCACAACAATCTTAATAGTTAATGAATAGTTTCCACATTTTTGAGGAAGAGGATCTGGAGAGTTTAAGTCAGAGTTCTCAATAGTGGATTATGAATACTGACATTTAGCTGGATGGTAAGTCTCTGTTGTGTTGTTTAACTAGGGGCAGTATGGTCTAATGGTTAAGAATACAGACTCTGAAGTCTGGAGCAAGATTCCTCTTGCAATTCCGTTACTCTTAGCTGTAATGACTTTGCCTTGTTGCATGACTTCTTTGTACCTCAGTTTCCCCATTTATAATATGGTTATAATAATTATAGCTGTAGATAGGGCTATGTTGGAAGATTGAATGAGTTGATAAAGTGCCTGGTACAGAGCATGTACTACAAAATGTTTGCTTTATTGTGGTGATTTTGTTTTATACAAATAATACTGAAGTCTTGTTTCTTAAAAATAATAGTGAAGTCATGGTTTTTTTCGGTCATTTAGTAATATTATGTGAATTTACTCATGCAGTGTTTATAATTTATTATTAAACTGATTACTATGCACTTTTATAGTTCTACCGTGAAAGACATTTCCCCTATGCAGTTTCTGGCATTTGTTGTTAAAAAAAAAAAAGACTACTGATATTTGCATATTGATCCTATATTTAGTCACTTTACTAAATTCTCCTCTAGTCCTGAATGGTTTTTAAAAGCCAAAAGCTTTGGAATGATCTTGGACACCTGTTTTTCTCATATCCTACACCAACTAATATAAGATGTACCTTAAATACAGCATTGGGGCATTGGGTGGCTCAGTCAGTTGGGCAGCTGACTTTGGCTCAGGTCATGACTTCGTGGTTCATGGGTCCAAGCTCTGAGTCGGGCTGTGTGCTGACAGCTCAGACCCTGGAACCTGCGATTCTGTGTCTCCCTTTCTCTCTGCCCCTCCCCCACTTGCGTTCTGTCTCTGTCTCTGTCTCTCTCTCTCAAAAATAAACATTTAAAAAAGTTTAAATATATACAACATGTAACCATTCTTAACCTCTACCTCCCCTACCATGCTGTAAACCACCCTATCCCATACCTACTTATTTCCAACTTCTTCCAGTATCAGTGCCGACCCTATTGTAGTCTATTCTCAAGGGAATCTATTATCAGTTAAGGATAGTTTTTCTCTTCCCTTTTTATTACAACATATATTTTATTTTCTCTAAAATAGCTAGAGCTCCCCCTCCTACCCCCCAAAAATTGTAGTGGTAAGAATGGCTAACCCTGTCGCGATTATAACTTCAATGAGAACGGTTTTAATTTTACTTGATGTAAAACTTGCAGTTAGTTTCCGTTAAATAACTTTTTACCATGATTTGAAAGTGTAGTGCTAGTCACATTTTACTCATTTTTTATCTGCAGTTGATTTTATCATGTTGTTTCAGTATTTACTAATATGATCCTATAGTTTTTCTCCTGTTAATAATACTAAAACTTCATTTTTACCTTTGCCTTTATGTTCATAAACTACACCCATATTCTCTCATGAATTACTTTATCTTTTAATCCACTGGTGGGTGATATTTGATGAAATTTTATTTGGTATTTTTGCATTTCCCTCTTTATAAGTAAAATTGATCCTGATTTTAACTGTTTGATTTGCCATTTGTAAGGACTTTGATATAAGGGTTTTTTTTTCCCCATTTATTGGAGATTTTAATTTTTATTTACTTTTTCCAACCTTATTGAGATATAATTGGCATATAACATTGTGTAAGTTTAAGGTGTGCAATGGGTTGGTTTGATACCCTTCTATATCTCAGTGTGCTTACCACCAGAGAGTTAGCTAACATCTTCATCAAGACACATAATTCCATTTCTTTTGTGCGATAAGAACATTTAAGATCTAATCTCAGAGCACCTGGGCGGCTCAGTTAAGCATCTGACTCTTGATTTCATGTCAGATCATGATTGCAGGGTCGTGAGATCAAGTCCCTCATCAGGCTCTGCACTGAGCATGGGGACTGCTTAAGATCCCCACTTGCTCTCTCTTTCTATGCCTCTCTCTAAAAAAAAAAATCTAATCTCTTAGCAATTGTAATATATATAATGTTATAAACTATATCCACAAAATTTAGGCTAGTTTATTTTATTATTAATGTAGGTAGATATTGTCAAATACTTGATATGGATTTTCAGTTTCTTCTAGAGATATTAGTTTACTTTTTCAGTCAACTTTGATAATTTACATTTTCCTGGGAAGTCATCAATTTCATTCAGCTTTTCAGATTTCATTGGCATAGAGTTATACAAAACATACTTACAAACTTTAAATACTTTTTTTTAAGTTTATTTATTTTGAGAGAGAGAGAAAGAGAGAGAGAGAGAACATGTGAGTGTAAGAGGGGCAGAGAGAGAGGGGGGGAGAAACAGAACCCCAAGCAGGCTCAGTGCTATCAGTATGGAGCTTGATGTAGGGCTCGAACTCACGAACTGTGAGATCATGACCTGAGCTGAAATCAAGAGTCGGACACTCAACTGACTGAGCCACCCAGTCCCCTTAAATACATTTTTCTCTGTGATTGTTACTATCTTCCTCACTCCTAATTATGTAAATTCTTGGTCATACTCTCTATTTCCTTCTCTCCTCCCTTGTCCTCTCCCCCTTTCCCTCCTTCATTCCCTGTATCTGTCTATCTCTCCTTTCTGAGAACCAGCTTTTGGTTTTAATTATAAATTCTAATTTTGGCTTCAAATACATCTCTTATACTTTCCATTTCCATTAGTTTTCACCTTATACTTTGATTCGCTTAATTTTTCTACCTTTATAGGTTGAATTCATGAGTTCCAGATTTGCAGTGTTTTTATTTAGTAAGAAGATAAATTGAATCTATTAATTGCCTTCCATAAACTAGCCCACCATGTACAACATAACCATTTCTCACAGGTAGAACTATCATATTTTCCTGAAAATTACTTCATCATGTGTTCTCAGCCCTCTGAAGCATGCTCAGCGGTTTGACTTACACATTTTCTAGGTAGGTTTAAAACTATCCATACAGAGGGGCGCCTGGGTGGCTTAGTCGGTTAAGCGTCTGACTTCAGCTCAGCTCACGATCTCGTGGTCCGTGAGTTCGAGCCCCGCGTCGGGCTCTGGGCTGATGGCTCGGAGCCTGGAGCCTGCTTCCGATTGTGTCTCCCTCTTTCTCTGCCCCTCCCCTGTTCATGCTCTGTCTCTCTCTGTCTCAAAAATAAATAAAATGTTAAAAAAATTAAAAAAAAAACTATCCATAGAGAATTTAGAGTAGCTAAAAATAAATACACTAGTACCTTCCTCATCCACTGTTTCAGTTACTTGTGGTCATTTGGGGTCTGGTCGCAGATGATCCTCTTTGTGCTATATCATCAGAAGGTCAATAGTACTTAACACAGCTTCATAGTGTCTATGTCGTTTACCTTACTTCGGCTCGTCACGTAGGCATTTTATCATCTCACATCATCACGAGACGAAAACAGGTGAGTACCGTGCAATAAGATATTTTGAGAGACAGAGAGATAGAGAGAGAGAGAGAGAGAGAGAGAGAGGGACCACATTCACATAACTTTTATTATGATATATTGATATAATTATTCTATTTTACTATTAGCTGTGGTTTTAAATCTCTTACCATGCCTAAGTTATAAATTAAGCTTTGTCATTGGTGGTATGTATGTGTAGGAATAAACAGTAAATATGGAGTTTGATACCGTTTGAGGTTTCAGGCACCCACTGATGATCTTGGAACATATCCCCTGCAGATGAGGGGGACTGTTGTATTACCAAATTGATTCAGACAAATACTTGGAAAATGTATGTGCCCACATGAACAAGTTAACTCATCAGTTTTATTTGAATGGCCCTGAATGTTTCTCTAGCCATTGAATAACACCATTTAGCCAATTTGAACAAAGACACAAATTCTCTTCAGCGAGGCCTCAAAATAAAGCAAATATAATTATGGATGCATATTTCAAATACAGTACATAGAGTGACTTAGAACTTAAGGGTTCTGGAGTTAGCCGTGGGTTCTAGAGTTCTACTGCCAAAGTGGAAGGAAGCCTTGCCTCTGCATTTAGTCTATGTGACCTTGACTAGGAGCTTAGGTGCCCTGTATTTTATAATCTAGGAAATGGACACAGTAGCAGTATCAGCTTTTTGTGATTTTTTTTTTTTTTGTGAGGGTCAAATGAGTTTGTGAATAAAAAGCAATTGATAAAATTTAATTATTATTTTAAAATTCTTTTCAGTATGTTAAAATGGATGTAGACATTTTGGTGTCCGAGCAGGGATCTGAAACTTGTGCGAATGAGTAGTATTGTGCTAAGCTGACGTAGAATCCAGTAAGCACTGTGGAGTAATTGGCATCTTACTGATTTTATTACCTTTGCCAACAAACTTGGGCTCCAGGTGACACTTGCAGAGCTGGGTCTTTTAAGGTCCGCGTATATTTGTTGGCAGGGTCTCGTATACCGTCGGATTCGGTAATTCATGAGGTAGGTTTAATTGATGGGGTTTTAGTGAGTTTGAATGAGAAGCAGCCTATTTTGCAGGGTTGGTTTATGTTTGTTGAAGGAAGCAGGGTGTCTGACAATTCTGTTTACCAGGGAATTTATTTCTTCGGTTTGCTCCTCACAATTCTTGCGAGTTGGAAAGCAGTCCTCATGCCCTCACAGTTTTTGAATTCCCACATGAGAACGAAAATTTTGTCTACAATACCAGACTTGTTTGTTAAACATAAAAGGACATAAATCCTCCATGGGTCCCCAGGGGTATGTTAGAGAAAGGGAGTGATCATTATAAACCACTTAGCGCTGTGTGCTCTGTATCATGTTGCCGTGAGAAAGTGATGTTTGATTGGCTCATAAAATAGGTTTAGTAAATCCTTTAAATACTGATGTGAGCAGTTGTGCATGTTGGAAATTAATACCTGAGAGTGTATTATAAGGATTACCGTGTCTCCAGAACAGTCACCTGGGCATGTGTAGATTTCGGCATTTAAGGAAGATTACGTTTTGTAATTTCACTTTCATGTGTCAAATGTTGCTTGGTTTTTTCATTCCCCTTTCATTTGGCTGCGGCCTAGAAACACCTTTTGTCATTGTTTTCTCTCTAACTTGATGTTTTGAGCGATGCTATAGTATATAAACCAATGGACTTCCGCAATTAACTCCGTCTGCAGATATCGTTTTATCAGAAAAAAGAAAAACTTCAACTTAGTAGGGAAGACAACTGGATTTAATGCATTAGTCTTTTTCCAATCGTGCTCCATATTCTCAAACATTTAAAGGAAATGTAGAATCAAGTGGCAGTGATTTTCGCTTTCATTTTTTCTGTTTTGAAGATTACACACAGTAATGAGGCATGGGAATACTTTACAGGTGGATCTTCACTTGGTCTATTTTACCTGATCTTGAATATGACTTAAGCTTTAAAAAAAAATGCTATTTTTGTAACCATATCCTTTAGCAAGGGGATTTACGGTTTCAAGAGAGAAAACTAAGCCTTGGTAAATAATGATGGTATTGGTATTTTTCAGCTCCATACACAGCTAAACAGCTGTCGAGTATGACCATAAAAATTGATGGTGGAATAATTGGGTGGAATATTGGGTGAACAATAGAATTATGTTGTCATAGGACACCACTTGTGAAAAAAAAATCTTAAAAGTTTACTGTGAAACAATTAGTAGCATATGTTCGATTCTGCTGTTTTATACACACACACACACACACACACACACACACACACACAAAACAGTACTTTTTTAGATGTCCATTTCATTTAACCTTCATGGAATGCAAAACCATGTAGATTTTTAAAGCACTGTGGTAAATGTGTGCACCACATTTACGTGGTGAGCATGTATGAGCATGTAAGAATTAATTGCCAGCTGTCTAACTGCAAATCCAGAAATTGTTATGAAGATTATAAAGATTGATTTTTTTTTAATGGCATCAAATTCAGTAGAAAATCTTCATGAAGAAAGTCATGATGTACTTCTCTTATTTGCAGGACAGTGATTTTTGTTTCAGGATCTAAGATAAAGCCAAGTTTAATTTTAATCGTTCCTTAATAAGTTCTTAACATGTATAATCCAGGTATTTCTGTGTGGTTAAAAACTCCTTTAAATACTTCTACAGAACTTACAAATCACATCAATACGTACTAGTGTTTATTTTCGAACAATAAGAAGAAAAGTGTGTAATAGTAAAATAGTTAACGTGAATTGTTTCAGTTTTCTTGCATATGATCTTTTCTCATACAATGCTTCTATTAGATAATTTTGAAAATGGACTGAAGTACCTTTTTGACAGTTTCTGTTCTGCCCAACCAGTTTATTGAAATGACTTCATAATTGCCAAACCCAAGGGATACTTTTTTGGTTTTTAGCGTCTTTGACCTTTCTTTGGCATTGGTACCGTCAGCACTGTGGATCTCTTCTGTTTCCGGTGGATATTTCTCTTCCCTCTTTGCTCAGTTCTGTGGCATCCCTCATAGTGGCTTTCCCCAAGTTCCCCTGACTCTTCCTTTTCAGGATGTGTTTGTTACAGGATCTCTTCTTTCTACCCACACTTGTAATGTTATCATTTCCTGGCATTCCTCAGAGAAGTAGTGATTCTATTCCCTGCCAGTGTTACTCCCTCACTGAAACCTCCATGGTTGTGCCTCTTAGGCCCACATGGGCAAATAATGTGAACGAATGACGATCTGGGCATTTAAACAACAACAACAACAACAACAACAACAACAACAAAGAAAGTAGATGGGGATCTTTTTTTTTTTAATGTTTATTTAATTTTGAGAGAGACAGAGACAGAATGTGAGTGGGTTAGGGGCAGAGAGAGAGGGAGACACAGAATCCAAAGCAGGCTCCAGGCTCTGAGCTGTCAGCACAGAGCCCAATGAGGGGCTTGAACTCAAGAACCATGAGATCATGACCTGAGCCAAAGTCAGACGTTCAACCCACTGAGCCATCTAGGCATCCCTGAAAGTAGATGGGGATCTTTAAAGACAGAAAGAACATGTCTTTCCACTTGGTCCCAGTCTCAGTTGCAGTGAACGCATGAAGGCCTGGTGTTCATTCCTTCATCCGCCAAATACTGATACAGTATGTACTATGTTCCTGACACACAGGCGTTAGGGATAAGGCAGGAAATTAAAGACACCTCCTCTTCTGGAGCCGACACCAATTCCAGAGATCTGAACTTCATGGACTCATCCTAGGGCTAATGATACTTAGTATTACCAGATCTTCAAATTTAATATGTAAAAAAAAAAGCCAGAAATCCAGATATTCTGTGCCATTCCACTCTTTAGAATCTTGACTTAAATTTGTAAAAAGAAACAGAGCCTACTAAAACCGCACTTCCCTGTTTGCTACATTATGCCTACAAAATATTCTACCCAAAGGCCTTCCCACCTACGCCTGTTCTTCCAGCTTGATCTTCATCTGCTTCTTTGTTCCCCACCTTCTATTCCCAGCCCACCATGCTGGGCCCCTTCTTTCTTCTCTTGCATCTTACACATTGTCCTTCTCGCTACAATGCTTTTCCATTTCCCCTCCTTTCACCCCCGCTCAGTCAGTACTCATTGACAGCCCAAATGTTCCTTTGCAAACTAACCCTAATCTCACTGTATAGAATTACTCCTACTCTGCCAGTCTTCCACAGTATTTCCTACGTACTCTCATTAGAGCACTTACCAAAGTGTTTTATGGGCCCTGAGCCCAAGGAAGCTATAGTTTCATCTTTGAATCCTAAGAATCTAGCAGAACACTTTGCACCAAGTGAGCACTTCATAAATGCTTACAGAATGATCGACCAGGTCCCAAATCTGGCTCTCTTCAAACTAGCAACGGTGGTAACCTACATTAGATAGGTTTAGGGGAAAACCTCCCAAGCAGAGAACAAACAGATACAAAAAAAGCTTTGTTTCACATGTAAACTATCTTGATATGAAAATTATCTTTTCATATAAAATGGTAGTTATCAACTTTTATACCAAGGAAATCTGAAATAACTACGTAGGTCTGTTCTTTTCTAATTTTTTTTTAATGTTTATTTATTTTTGAGAGAGAGAGAGCATGTGAGAGAGCAGGGGAGGTTCAGAGAGAGGGAGACACAGAATCCAAAGCAGGTTCCAGGCTCTGAGCTGTCAGCACAATGCCCCCGACGTGGTCCTTGAGCTCCCAACGGCGAGATCATGACCTGAGCTGAAGTCAGACATTTAACCAACTGAGCCACCCAGGCGCCCCTACTTAGGTCTGTTTTGTCCAAGTCCTCTAACCCCTAACCCCACCACTTTTCAGTCCCACCACACACATATATACCAAACTCCTAGAATAGTTCCACCGGTCGGTTTACACGTTTGTCATTGATGACCGAGACCTGTTGTGTGATGTAGCAGGTGTTCTCCCCTTTGTATTTGAGTTTTCTTATTTATTGCTTTCAGACTCCCATAGTTATATTAAAAGTTCATGTGGAGGAGGGGGTACGGGATGCAGGATGGAGATGAAGGACAGCTTTATTGAATGGCAGCTGTGAGCCAACGGTGTTTTAGGTACACAGACGTCTCCTGTCCCAAAGTATCCCTGAGAGCTAAGTAGCATCATCCTCAATTTAAGACCAAGCAAAATGAGGCTGAAACAAGTTAAGTTACATGTCATAAGCAAGTTCTGGATACTTCTTCAGGATGAAGATTTATAAATAGAATTGGCCCGTGACATACTCTGTATATAATTTTCAATAATTTTTTTCTTCTGTAAATTCAGTACTGCACAAAACATATTATTTTTGTTGTCTAGTACCTACTGAATTTATATTTTTGAAAACGCCTACCCGTGATTCTCAACCGTGTCAGACCTACATTTTAAGAAATTTTTTGCAGTGTCCTCTTTAGTATTCTCGAAGGAAGTTCATAGAAGTGATCATCTATTTATATACACAATTGTTTGAAATATAAATATAATGGCATGTGTGCTATATAAAGCTAAAATAACAAAGTAAGTTTTATGAAAATAATGGATTTAAAATCATAAATACATATGCACAAGTATGCGAGGAAAATGCGAGGAAGTAGATACTTGCATCTTTTAAGTAGATTCATTGTGAATATGACAGTTCTAGATATAGACGAATATGTATATGTTTAATTGGTTTAATTGGAATACAGATTGTATAAGCAGTGTTTCTGTTCATGATATGTTTTTTTCCAACATAGTAATTCTTGCTAAGTTCCAAAACATAGAAACTTTCTTCAACTTATTTGATGGTTAAATTTCTGGAAAATTTGGTTTTACCTAAAACTGCAGAACATATTTGTGCTTACATGTGAGACAGCATTAGTTTCCAGACTCAGAGGAACTACATCAAAAATTTCACCTACATAAACGTCCGGTGAACTGTTTGAAAGGCATGGAGAACACGGGGCCAATACTCACTTCTGGGACTTTCCATTATTGAACATTGTTGGACTGTGCCTGCCACGTGTCATGGTGCTATCCCCACCCCTGGTCTCAGTATAAGCCAAAATGCCTCTGAAGATTTCTGGAATGTTTCTTAAGAGGCAACACTGCTCCGGATGAGTACCACTGATCTAAACCTTTCAAACCAAAATTAACATTTGTTGGAAAAATATTACGTATTCCTTATGTTTAGGATACTGTGTGCATTGCAGTGCAAATTAGAAGTATATAAAAACTGATTCCTTTCTTCAGGGATTTAACAGACTATGAAAATGGATCACTTGCATACATATAATGAATATTGAACATATGTGTTTATCAAAAAGAGAAAGAGGACGGTGAGCTGAGAACACCCAGAAAGGTCTCACAGAGGCAGACTGGTACAAAGTGAGATTTGAAGGGTGTGTATATAATGATGCGGCTGTAGAGAAGCTTGCCTCAGAGATGAGGAAAGAGAGCCAAGGAGTCTGACTAGGGTGAAAGCGTTACTGTCGGAAAGTAATGGGCGATGAGAATAGCATTTAAAATTGGAGTAAAACTATCATGTCCAAATGGA
This sequence comes from Prionailurus viverrinus, assembly GCF_022837055.1. NCBI lineage: Eukaryota > Metazoa > Chordata > Mammalia > Carnivora > Felidae > Prionailurus > Prionailurus viverrinus. Next base: position 71,176,527 of record NC_062564.1, read on the forward strand.
AATTACATTGAATAATTCATAAGTTGAATGTCAGATACGGTTGCTCCCTACAAAATATTTAAGCCTTGAGATGGCTATTTTTAGTGAATTTGGAGTTCATCACCAGCGGCACTAGAGGGCTTAGAATAGAAGAGTCATTTTGCCCACGTTGAGAAAGCATTTTCGATTGTGCCTCTTCTTCGGAGTATTTGATTATATTGACCCAGTTAAATTTGGAATGGACTCCTGGCTCTGGTCCATAGATAGCTGCCTTGTATCCATGAACATGGAATTTGAATTGCTAAAGTAACAAATGATGCTATGATCATGTGATGTTATGTCTCTTTTGCCTTTGTCTCTTGCAGGTATGATTTTGTAGAGGTTGAAGAACCCAGTGATGGAACTATTTTAGGACGCTGGTGTGGTTCTGGTACAGTGCCAGGAAAACAGATTTCTAAAGGAAATCAAATCAGGATAAGATTTGTATCTGATGAATATTTTCCTTCTGAACCGGGGTTCTGCATCCACTACAACATTGTCATGCCAGTAAGTACCACTTACAGATCCCCTGATTTAATTGGGTCAGTTATTTGCTTACCTTAAAAAAAGAAAAAAAAAGGTGGGGGGGGGGGGAATCAGGAAAAACAAAAAAACAAAACCTTTTCCCTACCTTGATTTTTTAATCCATAAACGTCACTGTAGTTATCACAAATAACTTAAATTCCATCACTACAGATCGTTAATCATTGGCCATGTTAAATACCTTTTCAGAGTAATGAAATAAAACATGTTTTTTTACAACTTTGAGGAGAAACCCCCTACCCAACTGCCCTGCAACTCACTATTCATTGTTTGTGGGAAGTTGCATAAGTACATAGTATTTTCTCTTGGAAAAAAAAATAGGAAAATCTGTATATTTATTGCTCTTCCCATTTAGATAATCATCAAAATTTGGACCATATAAAGTCTTGCTGAATTTCAAGTTTGAGTCATATTAAGTAATAAAATACAATTTTATTTTCTAACATTTTTGTAGAACTTTCTTATGTGATACTCTTTTGCGTTTTGCTAAATGTTACTCTTACTTTAAAAAGATAAAATTTGAAGCTTACACGGGATTCTAACAGTTCGAATTTTCAAATTCATTTATATATTTGTTATGAATACATTGCAGACCTAGAAAGCCAGCACTGTTTGATATCAATACCATTTTAGCTAAATTCATGTCTGTAACTGCCCTAAAATTCCATATTCTTCAGTGATGTTTTACTTTTTCTCCCCCATTAAGGTGGCATCTTTCCTTTTCTGGACCTGCCAAAAATTTATTTTTTATGTGTGTGGTTTAGGAACATGTACACAACATTTTGTACATCATATTTTTCTTTTTATCGGGAGAAGTAAACTTACTAGCTCTTTCTAAAATCAGTGTTTTAGTAAAATGTACTTTAAAAAGTAGTCATCTCTATCATCCTACTTATGCTAATATTTATCCTGCTTAAATAATACTTGTGGCTGTTCATGTTTCAAAAAAGAAGTTCTGAAGTTTTCACTGGAACTTAAGACACCTATTTGGTCTTTGTTACTATAGTTTTAGTTATATCCTGGCGATTTGTATCCTTTACATATTATTTCAAACATTCATATCTATTTGTTGCACAACAGAAATATTAAACATGCTTTTACTATTTTTATCACATTACTTATAGTAATTCTGAAGTACTCTTACAAATATGCTGATGTCACCTAGTATACGTTTTAACTATAATCAATAATATCACCACTTAAAATAACATAAAAATTGATATCTTCAGTACTTTTGACAGGAGATTTAACAAATCAGCAGGCACTCTGGGAACATAACATAAAGTGGGTTACATGCATTAACATCTGTGTTCTTACTGGATATAAGAGCAATGCTCATGGCAGGCTAACAGTTCATGAAGCCAATTAGAAAATATGGAATCAATATTAAACTTTATATGTTATATTCTTATTGTAATGTTAAGTAGAACTTTCTTTTTTTGGTTGCCCAAATTCAAGTCTGTGGAACATGAAGGATTTGATTCGATTAATAAATTTAAATATTATTGTAGATATAGGTAAAAGAAACCATAAATTCAAACTGAAGTTTGAAAAGGATCTTTTATTCATTTAGTAACAGTAGAATAATTTATTGTGTAAAATCAACATTAAGGGAGATAGCTCTAAACTATATGTCATAAATAAATTGTGAATCTTGATCAGTTACCTTATATAGATTATTTAAGATATCCACACCTCTGTTCCATGATGAAATACTTTTTGCCAGTATAGGGTCTCTTCCAAAACGTCTCTTACTTTAATAATTTAGTATTCTTCTTTAAATTTATTAAAATTTAAGACTTTTATCTAGGAATGAGGAATGTGAATAGTAGACAAGAATGAGCATTTTCAAAAACCACTCTTGGTATCTATCGATACTGTTTTCAACAACCACTATTGATATTGTGATGATTTGTTTGAATAAAGCCACTAAGAATCTGTTTAACACACTTTCACAGTGTCTTACTTTAGAGAATTTATGAAGTTAAAATTTTTTAAGTCTGAGATGGCAGAGGGAGATAGGACTATACTTTCACAAAGTTGTACAGTCCACATCTTCAGTGTGTGTAGGTAGCATACGTAGTGTTCTTAAATATATAAAGATGAAACAATTAAGTTTCACTCAAAAACGTAATGATGGGTGTTATAACACAGCAAAGGTTTTATTTATCCCTAATCTGTGACAAAATAAAACTTGAAACTGGTGCGCCTGGGTGGCTCAGTCGGTTAAGCATCTGACTTCGGCCCAGGTCATGATCTTGCAGCTCGTGAGTTCGAGCCCCGCGTCAGGCTGTGTGCTGACAGCTCGGAGCCTGGAGCCTGCTTCAGATTCTGTGTCTCCCTCTCTTTCTCTCTGCCTCTCCCCAGCTCATGTTCACACTCTGTCTCTGTCAAAAATAAATAAACTTTAAAAAAATTAAAAAAAAAAAAACTTGAAACTGAGAAGATACTTATATTTTAAATAAATTCTCTTCTTCCCATTATATTACTTTAAATATGTATAACTAACAATCATCCTGCTACAGAATAAGACATGAAAGCTAAAATATATATATGCCAACATCAAGGGTTGTATTTTTCTAATTTTATGACTGCATGGGTTAGCTAGTTGTATAACTCACGGAGTTGTGTGGATTAAATAAAATACGTAAAGATAAAAACACAGGAAATTTATAGTGTTGTGCTCAGTTCTGGGGCACATTAGAGGTTCTTAATAAATACTTGAATGCTGAGTTGATGATACCATTCACTCACTCCAGCTTAACTAACAGAAGATTCACTGACAGCTGTATTTTTATCTGTGAGAGTATATCCTGTTCATGAGCCTTGAAATGAGATAAAGCATCATAGGGTCTGTAGTAATTATCATCCATCCTCTTGACTCAGAAGGGCCCCGCCACCTGAATTTGACCTACTATTGGAGATTTACTGTGATTAAGATCTGAGAGACTTTAGATGAAAGGTGTATCACCGGGTGCATCATTGAAATTAAATTCAGTGCATTTTTAAATAGTTATTGAAGTTCTTTGATAAGCTGTAAATATGGGAATTGACATTCTCCTGACATCCTTTGAGCCATGTTTTGCATGGCACCGAAGTTGACCTGTGCTGGCCTGCAGAACATGGAAATATGTAGAAATATACATAGGACATCTTCTATTAATTTGTCTTATGCTCAGGAAACCAGCAGCCATTGGGTTGCAAGAAACAAGAGAATTTGATGTCATGGTCCTTGTTGCCTAATAAATATGACTTGGTGATTTTGATTTTGCCAGATTGTTCAGTTCTGTTGGGTTTAAATCTATTTTGGCTATTTATCTACCATTTCCTAGAATCCTTTCTCTTGGTTCCTTGTATGCCTCTTCCCCAACACAGCCACACTCCTGTTCTCAATAACTGCCTGCAGAAGGGTGAGATTTGGTTAGTGAAAAGTTGACAAGCGATTTTGCTGTTAAGCCTTCCAGAATGTTTTGAATTATCATTGTGTGTTGCTAAATGACATCCTTCCCTCCATGGCCCTCCTCCCCACAATATTATTACTAGCCTGGAAAGATCCATCAATCTTATCTGTGTATCAATGAATGAAAGCCTAAGGGAAGAAAGTTTACCTTTTCAAGAACAGACTTAAAAGTTCTTGTGGCATTTGCTCAAGGGCACATGCCCCTCCAACCCCTGGATCATCTCTAATATTTTTTTTTCTTTTTTGTCAAGGATGTACTTCATAATTAGCACACCCAGCTCCTCAAAGGCATTGGTCTCATTGACTGCAAACCCACCCTTGCAAAATAGGGCCTTGGGGACCACTGGCCACAATGGTCTCCTTTAATTTTCTAATGATAAAAATGATAGGAACCATAGGTCCTTAGTGGACTATTAGATTCCCGAACTGAGGTTTGCTACTGAGTGCCTAGCACACCCTGAAGCACCTGCTCACTAGTATCTCATGGTAGTTCAGCCAGTTTCCCTGGGAGTTGTCTAAACCCCCCTGGAGCTGTACTGACTTCTCATATAGTATGTGTTACCTCTGTTAATGTTGTATAATAGTGCTGTTTTGTCAGCTAGAGCACTGAAGAATCACACTAATGACACCAGGTATTCTCCTGGTCCTGATATATTAGAACTAGTTTCCCTCTCTCTCTCTCTCTCTCTCTCTCTCTCTCTCTCCCTCCTCTCTCTCTCTCTCTCTCTCTCTCTCTCTCTCTCTCTCTCTCTCTCTTTCTGGTGGGAGTGGAACATCCCAAGTAGTTCAAGAAATTGGTGCCTACTTATGACACTATAACCATTAATGTGTATAATCATACTCATCAGCTTTTTTATAATTAGCTTAATATTTTGCATCTGTTCACACACGAACAAAAACTTCGAGTTTAATCGGTTCTTTTTTTTTTCTGGGACAATTATGGAGAAAGTGTATTTTAATATTCTTTATAGTCTACAAGTAAGGGAGACCATTCCGCAGCCTTCTTTTGGAGCACGAAATGGATATGTTTGATTCTAACTAACCTTTAAGTCTGGTTGATTCTATACCAACTTTAGATAGTATGTAGCTCAGCGGTAGAATTCTAATACATTAGTTAAAATTTTCAGAAACAGTGTTGCCATACATGTTGCCATTAAAAACTATGTTCATAACCACATAAATTTACTACATAAATTTAAAATGTTAGCATTTCAGTGTTATTTTCGAGAATTATTTATGGAAATATATACCCCCTTATGCCCCATTAATAAGTAATGAAAAATAAATTCATGCATATTGATGCCAAACAATATACATTCAGCTTTTATGATTGTGCATAAGGAGTTAATAATGTCTTTGATTTTTTTTTTCCCCTTCATGCTAAAAAAAAAAAAAAAGGCCTGGTAGATTAGCAGTGAGAGATTGTTTGGGAAGAAATGAAGCAAAACTGAAATAAAACAGTGCAAGCTTGTTTCTGTTTGGAGGCCACACACATTGAGAGCCCAGCGCACATTTCGGATCTCTTACAAAGAAAAGAAAATTTCTTGTTTAATTTTGGAGTAATTTATAATAGATTATGTATGTTTTACTCTGTGTACTGTAGCATAAGCACCATTATTTAAAACTGTTAGCAAACCTACAAAGGCTGAAAAATAGCATCTTTTCTTCTAGCATCAAAAGATCTTATCAAAAGTTTATTTGTAAGAAAATAAGCCTTAATATAAAAATATTGCATATTTTTATCAGTTACTTCAAAAACCCATACCTATTTTGAAGTAAAATATACAAACCCAAATATGAATATTTTTAGTGGTTTCATTCTTTACATATAAAACTATTCCTTTTGAGTATAATGTTGTTTGTTATATTTATATATCTGTTTTAAAACAGTTGTGAGATTTGAGGATTTTTTTTCTCTCTTTCCAAACCTGGTGAACACTTTGAAGGATGATTAAAATACTATTTATTGATTTCTTTTAAAACGGTGTTTTTGAATATTGTATTTTCCAGAATTTTTTAATTTAAGCTTCCTGATCAGAAGTAATAACATAATGTTTTCAACAATTCGTCTGCTCTCATTTTTTAATGTAATAAATGGGTCAGTTTAGATTAAGAGAAATAGATGTTATAGCTACCGGGCTAATGACTCCATATATTTTTATCTTCTTTCCTTTATTGCCTGAAAAGAGGAGTGTGGGGTGATGAATGAAGTGAAGACTCCTTTAACTCACAACAGTCTGTGAAACTCATCTTTTAAGTTGCTTCTAAAGTTTTTCTATTATTTATTTTCTGTTTTCTTTTTCCACTGATAAGTGACAGTTGTTTGGGTATCACGTATTTTTTATTCTTTTTAGTAAAGTTATACCCAGAGATGAAATAATACTAGAGAGTGGCACGCAAGTAATGTAGCTACTTTATAACCCCAACTATGGGTTTTCCTTAACAGTGATTTTTTAAATGACTTGTCCAGAGTTAAGTCAGTGCCTGGCCAGTGTGCACTATAGAAGGGTGTATGGTTTCTGTGGGGAAGGCTTAGAAGGACACTTGATGCCTGAGGTGCCATTAAGGAATGCATGACTGATTGCCAAAGTAGTTATTAATTATGCGGGATACGGAGAACAAAGCCGCTCAGTGAATATTGAAGTTGGAGGGAGAAGGGAGGAGGGGGATATTTTTTCCGTCCTTTCTGGCATGTGCCAGTAGGTTATTTCACTCTTAATATCATGTAAAGGAAAGTCTTAACTGAAGGCCAAATTTGCTTTTATGTTCAGGTTAAGAAAAATTCCAAGTAATTCTCAAACAAGGTATCAAGTTCATTTTCTTAGGTGGGGGTGGGGGGTGGGAGGAGGGGTAGGGGGGTGGGGGAACAGCATACCTGGAATAAAAAATACATACAGCAATATCGTAACCCTAATCCCATAGGAAACAAATTCAGTATTAAAATGTCAAGATTTTAAAAAATCGTGAATTTTCATAGCAAGTTGCACTGCATGCCTATATTACTATATTAAACTTATTTTGATGAGTGAAAAATTCAGGTTTTAAACCTTTAAAATAAATTTTTATTAACCTTAAGAGAGAATTAAGAGAAAATAATTGTTAGAATTTTTTTCTATTATTTACAGAATAAAAGAAGTTATTTCAAATACTGTATCTCTATAGTATATAGTCTGAAACACTTTTTGAATGATTAGGTTTTTATTAAAATATACAGTGTAATTGTATATTTATGGAGGGAGTCTAGAGATGACAGTATTTTATTACATCAAAGAAATTATACAATTGCCACAAAGACTAAGCTTTTACTTGGCTAAGAGCTGTTTAATGTATTTTTCTACCAACTCCTACCCCATGGGCACAGTGCTCTCTTTCATGTGAAGATCATGGTCTCTTCCATTTCTACTGATTCTTTTTGTTCCAGTTAATTCCTAGCTATCTAAAAAAGAACTTCACAGATGGCATGATTTGTAGTTAGAAAGGAAAAGTCAGTTGGTGCTGCTGCAGGGATGGTAAGAGGCAGAAAAACCACTTTAAGTTGATGCACAAGGGGTTATAAATATGAATTTAGGAAAGCTTGAAGTTTGATTGATTCATATTTTATATCTCAAGCCACAAATATTTAAAAGCTTAGACTTCATATGACCCTAAACCCGATGGAATGATTCTCTAGAAGTTGGTTGCAATTTAAAATGACAACATAAATACTTTTGTCTTCAATACCCCATCCATTCTCCTGTTACGTCTTCTGGCATGTATTGAAGAATATTTGACGAAATATTTCATTGTGAGAAATTTTTAAAATTTATGGCATTGCCCTGGGTCTCTGAGAACTCACCTTGCTTTGAGGGAAAAGAAATGTATACACACAACACACATGCATACACACACACACACACACACAAATATACTACATGAATAAGTGTAATAGAAATGGTTTGGAAAGATTTGGAGAAGAGAGACAATTGTTCAGAACAGACAGATATTATGACTCTTTAAGGAAAAAAACAAACAATCAATCAAACAGAAACCCTGGAAATTGCTTAGTATAGACTTGATGTCAAATATATTATTAAAAATTTCTAAGGGCGCCTGGGTGGCTCAGTCGGTTGAGCGTCCGACTTCAGCTCAGGTCATGATCTCACAGTTCGTGAGTTCGAGCCCCACGTTGGTCTCTGTGCTGACAGCTCAGAGCCTGGAGCCTGCTTCGGATTCTGTGTCTCCCTCTCTCTACCCCTCCCCTGCTCATGCTGTCTCTATCTCTCTCTGTCTCTCTGTCTCTCTCTCTCTGTCAAAAATAAACATTAAAAAAAATTATAATGTCTAAAGAATTTATTAAAAATCATATTACCAAATATCAAGATGGTGACCCTCTTTATCTGGAGTGGTGCTCAATTATCTGCATCTTCAAACATGCTTGGGGACTCTGATACAAGATGTTCTCACATTGAGCTTGTGGGTGAGAAACCTCTCTCCACTATAACTGAGCAGATGCAGAGAGTTTTGCTACAAGATGTTGGGGAAATACTTTTCATATTCAAGCAAACATGAATATTTTTTGGAACAGCTGAGAAATTCTGCATGAATATTTTATTGCTAACATACTCCTGTGTTCTCTATATTTCAAGATTACAAAAAAGTGGAACTTTCTCATAGAATTAGAAATGGATAGATTTCAATTTAAAAATTTTTTTTATGTTTATTTATTTTTGAGATCGAGAGAAACAGAGCACAAGTGGAGGAGGGGCAGAGAGAGAGAGTGAGGGAGACACAGAATCCAAGGCAGGCTTCAGACTCTGAGCTGTCAGCACAGAGTCCGGTGCGGGGCTCGAACTCACAGACCGTGAGATCATGACCTGAGCCGAAGTTGGACGCTTAACTGACTGAGCCACCCAGGTGCCCCAGGTTTCAATTTTTAATGCTTGCATTTGTTGTACTGACTTTTCTAAGCTATGTAGTGAGGCTTATCAGCTTTGTCAACTGTCAGTATCTCTTACCCATGTAACTAGAATCAATGACAATCTGCCTTCTTCTCTAGTTCAGCACTAAGCTTGGCTGATAATTCACATATGGCATAGATCCAGCACTGAGGCGTGGTTCTAGACTAGATAGTCATGTATCCTGGGGTATAAAGCACTATTCTTAGTAAAATAAGGCAGTCCCAACCACGAAGAAATATTCTTTCAATCTCCTCAGACATTTTTTCACATGTAATTCCAATTTTTGTCTGAATTACACTTGCAGTTTTTTAAAAGGCAAATATTTCTCTTAGACTTGTTACAAAAAAGCAGGTGTCCCCAATTTCCTCTGTCCATACTACTTTCCTGTACTTTGGAGGCAAGTACTTCCACTTCGTTTAACTGATTCTTTTAGGATTGACCTCTATACCTTCATGTAACATGCTTCTGTTGCTACTTCTTGCTTCTTTGGTTTTAAAGAACTATCGATGATCTTCACTGACTTCCCTCTCTGGAATACGAGGCTTTCTTTCTTTCACCCTCCTGCATTTACCACACATGCAGAAGCATCCCGTCATTGGCTTCTCTAGTATATCCTGATTATATCAAGATCCAAATCCATTGTGTACATTATGGTGGCCATGTAATCATTTTTCACCGCTGAGCCATAAAGTATACTGTGACTGCATTTCCTTTCCTGCCTTGTTTTATTTTGTTTTCCTTAGAGTTGTGTTAGTTTTTGGTTTGCTGCTTAGCTTTCTACGTACGTATCAGCTATTCATCCCCAAACTGTTCCTCAAATTGTGTGAATCTCCTCTCAAATTCATGTTCTCTAATAATTTCACTGACCAGAAGAAATCTCTGCTGAAACAATCCAGTCTACTTCAATTTAGATTGATTTCCCTCTAGACCTGCCACACAGCTGTCATCCTTGGGGTGCCACCCACCTCCACTCCCCCCATCATTATCTTGAGTATTTCCTTTGTCATTTTCTTGCTTTAGATCTCTTGTTTGCAGGATCTTTTGTCTTCTTCTCTCCTTTGCTTCCTGTTTGGGAAGAGAGTAAGTGAATTTACTGTGAAAAAGGAGCATCAGAGATACAATTTTGTGGGCTTGAATAACTGAAAATTCCTTCACTTAACCGTCAACCCTAAATGAATACTTGGCTAAGTCTAGAATTTGAGTTGGCCACTTAAAAACTGACTGGACATTCTGTGTGTGTGTGGATAGGCTTGCTGACTGCAGTCTTCTCTGTATTGTGAGTTGGCCAGGTCAATTCCTTGAAAGCCCCCTGATTCCCCTAATCTCTTTTCTAAGGGTTATAATCCTGGCTGCCAGTTCTCTGAAATGAGAGCAGAGTGGATTAAGACTGAGAGCCTCGGCATTAAGTGTAAACACATTTACTCAACCTCCGCCATAACCCTATATTCAGAATATCACTGCTCCCACTCTGCTTGGGTTCCCCAGTCCATCAATCCTCAGTGTTATTCTGTTCAGGGAAAAAAATTTGAACGAGTCAGTCTCCTGCCACAGTGGGAAGATAGATTTGGAGTGCCTGACAGCTTCATGAGTTTCAACCAGTCTTCCTGTTTTTAGCTCCCCTGTCCTTCCCACTTCTATCAGTACTGATGTCAGTACATCCCAGAGCTTTTTGGTTGCTCTTTCGTGTAAGCCAGGTTGCTTCTTGATTGTCTCCCTGCGCAATTTTGGTCCACCAATCGAATGATTGCACACCTACCTGCTTTTCAGTTTCCCAAATTTTACCACCGTTGGCTCCTTTCTTTGGCCTTGAAGAATTATGCATTTAAAAATTATCTCAGAATCAATCATTTTGGGAGAGAACAGAGTTCAAGTCATCATATTTGTCTTTATTCATATAGTGATGTCCTTATCAAACACTAAGTTTGCATTTGATCAACAAGATACTCAAATTCCGTTCAGTATTTTGAGGGCATGGTATGTGCCAGGTGCCACGCTCTGTAATTGACCTTGAGGGACAACTCCATTATTTTTCCATGCCAGATGAAACATCCCTTATAGCAGTTGCTTTGCATCATGGTGCTAATATTACATTTCCTTTTTTAATGCTGGGGAGTCATAGGTAGGACTTGACGTTGATTAGCCACTTAGCGTATCCTGAACTGTGTTGTAATATTAGTACTATGTCCAGTAGTATCCAATAGCATAACAATCATGGTTCATTAATTTTATGGGTTAGTTGTTACCAATTCACCATATGATCCATACCTTTTAGAAAATGCTATCCTCATAGTTTTCAAATATTTCTCCATTTGAGTAATGCTGTTGATGTATTTGAATGCCTTGAATGTTACAACTAGAGCTTTAAAAATTTTACTTCTCTTTAAGATGACATAATGGCTATTATTTAATGTTATTTTGAAATCACATGAATCTTAGTTTATATACAATATAAGCATCAATTCTTACTTCCTCTTAGAACAAAAGTCAAAGTTAAGTGCAATTAACGTTATATACTTTTGAAGAGGTTAATTTTTGAAAGTCAAGTATATTGTAAGCATATATCTTTTTTGACGTTTATTTATTTTTGAGACAGAGAGAGACAGAGCATGAACGGGGGAGGGGCAGAGGGAGAGGGAGACACAGAATCGGAAGCAGGCTCCAGGCTCTGAGCCGTCAGCCCAGAACCTGACGCGGGGCTCAAACTCACAGACCGCGAGATCGTGACCTGAGCTGAAGTTGGATGCTTAACCGACTGAGCCACCCAGGCACCCCTATTGTAGACATATTTTGGAAAGGAAGTGCTTAATGATATCAACTTGGAAATAGTTGAATTAGGCAGAAGAGAATGATGAATATATATTGAAAGAAGTACTGGGCGGGGTGCCTGGGTGGCTCAGTCAGTTGAGCATCTGACTTCGGCTCAGGTCATGATCTCACGGTGAATGGGTTCAAGCCCCGGATGGGGCTCTGGGATGCTGACAGCTTAGAGCCTGGAGCCTACTTTGGATCCTGTGTCTCCCTCTCTCTCTGCCCGTAACCCACTTGCATTCTATCTCTGTCTCTCTCAAAAAATAAAATAAAATAAAATAAAATAAAATAAAATAAAATAAAATAAAATAAAATAAAATAAAATAAAATAAAATAAAATAAAATAAAAAACAACATTAAAAAAATGAGATAGAAGTACTGGGCTTGATGGGTGCTTTTATATCATCTGACGCCCATAATGCAGTATTATCACCGTTTGATAGATTAAAACTCAGAGAAGGTCACATACTTAGAAGTGAGGATATTAAATAGGGCTTTCCTAATTCTGGGTAAAGCCAGGCTGCATCTGGACTACTTTGGGAAGATCACTGACGAAGGGAAAACAAATGTAAGATTTTCTCTCACCACCTTTGCTTTCTTATCTACTTCTTATTCTTCTATCCCATTTCTATTTTCATCTTTCCTTATTATAACACTTAAGTATTAAGGAATAATACAATAGAAAATTGATTATGATGTCATGGATACTTTAGAAACTTTGAGAAGTTGGTGAACTGAGTGAGAATTTACCTGCTTTTTTTTTATATATAAATGAGAGTCGCGATGAATATTGAGGATTCAATTTTGCTTTCTCCACACAGTTACCTTTAAAATGCAAACAAGGGGCACCTGGGTGGCTCAGTCGGTTGAGCGCCGACTTCAGCTCAGGTCACGATCTCGCGGTCCCTGAGTTCGAGCCCCGCATCGGCCTCTGTGCTGACAGCTCAGAGCCCGGAGCCTGTTTCAGATTCTGTGTCTCCCTCTCTCTGACCCTCCCCCGTTCATGCTCTGTCTCTCTCTGTCTCAAAAATAAATAAATGTTAAAAAAAAATTAAAAAAAAATTAAAAAATAATGCAAACAAGACTTATAGCTCCTTTAAAAGTTACTTTTGAAGTAGGAGCACCTGGGTGACTCCGTTGGGTAAGCCTCCTACTCAGGGCAAGATCTCACAGCTCATGAATTCGAGCCCCAGGTGGGGCTCTGTGCTGACAGCTCAGAGCCTGGAGCCTGCTTCGGATTCTGTGTCTCCCTCTCTCTCTGCCCCTCCCCTGCTCGTGCCCTGTTTCCCTCTCTCAAAAATAAATAAACGTTAAAAAAATTTTAAGTTATTTCTGAAGTAAAGACAGTTTCTTTTAAAGAAGGTAAAAATGCACATGGAGTCAATATTTCACTGATTATATTTCACTGATCGGTCAAATTTCATCACTATTGAAAGTTACCATAGTTACTTGCGAGTGCATTAGCAGTCTTTTCAGCTCCAAAGAATTTTTCAGAATTGTGTCATTAAGGAGACTTTCAACGCTAAAATGTATACAAAAAAAAAATAAATAAATAAATAAGCTAAAACTGAGAAGCATGGCATGGAAAAGGAGATTTAATTGGAAGACTTCTATCAAGCACATCCTAAATGTAGCACTGTGGAGTACAAAAGACCCCTGGCATTTTTAGTCTTAAATGAGGCAGTCTGTGCACAGTCTGAAATATAATAGGCTTTTGATAATCTTTAAAATGAATGGAAAAGGAAACACAAATCTTAAGGACTGATATACAAGGGAATGACCTGTCACAGCTATTTTCAGGGCGACGCCTCTGGGCGAAGGCCCCACTGAACTAAGGGAGGAAATTCCGGAACCAGGATGTCTCTGTGTCAGTGCCCCCGGGCAAAGGTCTTGTATCTGCCTAGGTGTTTCCACTCTAGTTACGTCAAGTCCTCTTTTGTTTAAGCGTGAATAAAAGCTGGTATGAAAATACCTGCCTGGTACCTTTCCTGTGTTTCTCCACTGCAAGTAGTTATTCAGAAGACGGATTAAGGCTGTCATCTGTTGCCTTAAAGGACTATATGAATTATCTTAAGTACTTCCAAAGCAGGTTTGCTAAAGAAAGCCAAGGTTTATGTTAGAAACTACCCCCCACCCCGCACCACCATTGCATGGATAATAGGAAAGGCATTGAAGTGGCAATTATCTAAGACTCTAAAATAAAATCTGAAGATAGGAGTTGGAAGTAGGTGCGGAGAGGTCCCAGTCAGCTCAGGTCGTGTCCACTCTGTCCTCTGAGATTGTGCCCTTAAATTTTATAGCACTGCTATAAAAAGGAAATGCCTTTTTCCAGTGGAATAACATTCTGATAGGGTGAAAAAAGAGAGAGAGGAAAAAAAAAAAGCAAAACACTTTCCTGCCGGGTGTAAGTTAATGAAATAGCATTAAGTGTAATTAGTTGTTTTAGGAAAAGACATGTGAAAGACAGTGAATTGTTAGAGAGACAGAGAAACACTGCATGCCAAAACTTGACTCCCAATACCTGGGAGAGGCAGTATTAAAATACATGACACATCCTTTGGATCAGATTCTTTAGAAGTCATCTCAAACATTCTGACACAAATATTCACCCCCCCTTCTTTTTTTTGGAATATGATGAATGATGCTTTGTGGCAGTCTAGTCCCATTACTGATAAAAACGATAAAAAGAACTTCCAGATCTACCCAGGCATACAGAGTTTTGTTTTAAAGACAGGGATCCCTTTCAGACTGGGTCTTCTGCAGGATCCTGCATTCTCTCTGAATTCATTGCTCACTGCTATTTAGTCATCTTTTGGAACTCAGAAAAGGCTTAATATTTGATGCCTAAATGTCAAGAGGGGTACGTTTGACTACGTTTGTAAATGTAACAATGCCGAATGGGAAGGTGTTCATTGCTACTGCATATTTCAGGGGCTTTCCCAAATGCTGGGATCCTGCTTTTCATTTATCTGCAGTTTATGTTTTCTCTTCCAGTAGGATTTCTAATTACATAAAAGGGCTTCACTGTTTCCTGTGGCTTGCCACAGTCTTTATTTGGCATAAACGGCAGGGGATAATTCCATGTCACTGAGCAATTTTAGGATCTTAACTCTTTAAAAGGACGTATAGGCTTTCAGCAAGATACTGGACTTTCCGCTGTGGTGCCTTTGCATTTGGTTTTTACTCCTTTATGTTGCAAGGCTGTGGCAGGATGCAATTTAGCGTAAGTAAGGATTCAGTCATTTGACTTGGCGATACAGGTCATTTTGTATTTTAACTATAAGTTTGTATTAAGCCGGGGGAAAAAAAAAACTACCTAAATAAATAATAGTACACAGCATTTCTTGAACATCTGCTACTGTATCGAGTTCCTGATGTATATCATTTCATTTATTCAGTATAATAACTCTGAGAAATGATTCCTCTTACCAAGAGGTATGTTCAGAGAAAGAATGCAATTTGCTTAAGGTCCAGAACAAATCAATAGGAAAAATTGTAGTCTAATCACGAATTTCAACTATAGCGTATGATATCTCTTAATCAACTTTTGTTCAATAAGAACTTTTTTAGCCTTTTACTTTGAGATAATTATAAGTTGGTATTCATTTGTAAGAAAGATCATGTATATACCCTGCACCTCATTTTCCTCAATGGTAATAACAACTTGCATAACAAGATGTAGTATAATATCACTACCTAGAAAATGACCTACAATCCACAAAATTCAAAATTAAATTTTTGAATAAATAAAAATATGTAACACCATAGGAGGTGTTCCATGAAAGTCTTTATGAAGACTTTCATAAATAAAAATTAGAAGAATATTTGGTGAGTACATATTTTTTTTAATGGCTTAATCAAAAATAATGAGAGAGAACACATTTTTGCATCACAAAATGCCTTCAGTGTGCCAATTTAGGTCAGGAGAGAAATTTTTATTTTAAACTAGGTAATCTCATAATCTTCATCTAAAATTCTGTGTGGTGCAGAACCATTTTCGCAGCTTAGAATAGAACATCTATCACAGATTAAAGATTACAAAATCAAAAATAATACCACAAATCACTCTTCTTGATGTGGGATTCAAAGTAAATGTGTGAAACATAAATAGTCACTATAAATAAATCCATGAATAAGGCTTTGCTGCCTCTGAGACAGAGATTAATGAAGTTTTAGGATGCTAAGAGCTCAAGATATAATCTATAGCTTTAAACTGATGTCAAGATTGAGAATTGATTGCTTAAAAAGCCCTTCATTTCTCCAGGTTAGATTGATGATTTTAGTGCTACTAAATCTCCTCTCATGCAAAATTTGTATAATTTGGCTTCAACAGGTATGGTATGTGTGCGCGTTGGGGGAGGATTTACATAATTGCATAATATGTAAAGTTAAGCTAGTTCAAAAGCGAAAGATAGTGATGTGTGTGATATTCTCAAGATATTTTTAAATTTTGGAATTCAATAAGAGCCAGCTCATGTACCCATGGAGGCTGATAACTGGCATATTGGCTGACTGGAATAGTTCAGATGGAGAATCATAAAAATAATACACATATTTTGTGAGCATTTAATTTTAATTCCCTTACTCTTCATTTAGGGCCAAGCCCTTTGTTTTAAGTAGGAATGTGCTGATTGGAGTCCTGTTGTATTTCTTCCACAAATCTTAGCCATAATGTATTAATCATGACTTTCAGTTTGGGTTTCTTTAAGTGAAAACCAGAGCTTGAAGATAACCATTTAAAGCAATCTAAGTGCAGAATTCCTTTAGGATTTTATGAGGTTCCGCCTCCTACATTTTACATTGGTCTCTCTCATACCTACTTGAACAGCAGTTGTTTTAATAGTAACTCATTTTTGTCCTTCCAAAGCATTCATTCATCATGAAGCAGCAACTCATATTTGATTAGGTTACATAGTATTTAAATAGGGATATTTACAAAGCAAGTACTACTGATACAAAGGGCTTGGAGAACAAATACAACTGTCTCCTTGTAAGTGTAAAATTCACCTGGGGGAAGCAGAAAGGATGCTGGCGGTAATCAGTGAGCTATGGGCGTCACCTATCAGCACGCTTGCCTGCATAGGAACCTTAGGGAAACCGGAGCAGTTAAGTAGCACTTGGTTAAAGTGACGACCATTCTCCTTTGTTCAGTTTCAGTATTGATACAGCCTGATAGTGTATCATTGTAAAATTGTAAATAAACAAATACTGCATAAATATACAAATAATAAATATATATAAATATGTAATAAATTTTAAAATATGTGTGGCCATATTTGGTAATGGGTCATCGTGCCTTGTTATGTATATCAGAATGCCTGATAACATGCCATTGTACGGTGTAGACATTGAATGCATTTTTATCCACTTCTGTAATTCTTCCTGAGGAGATATAGCTTCATTATTTTTCAAGCTGTAGGGAATAGCATGGCTACCTGGAAGTCACTTAAAGTTTGAAGGAGTGTTTTCAAGTAGTGAGATATTCTTTATATAGAACTTCAGATGAAGATGTATGGAGAAACATTTTTATCTTATTGAAAAAAAGCAACATGGCTTGCAGAAAGTATTAACCAAAGTAATGGAGGAGTAGGGTTCTCTTTTCTTCTTTCTCTTCCTCCTTCTTTCCTCCCTTCCTTCCTCCATGCCTAATTTCCTCCCTTCTTCCTTCCTTCCTTCCTTCCTTCCTTCCTTCCTTCCTTCCTTCCTTCCCATTCTCTCCTCCTTCTGACTCCCTCTTTTCTTCTTTCCCAAGGACTCCCCTATCCTCAACTACTTCGTGACTTATGTTGTTTTCAAAGTTAATGTTGCAGAGTTTTGTCCATACTTTACCACCCTGTGCTTACATAGCAAAATACCATGCTTCTTTGTTTTGTTTTTTTTTTTAACTTTTAAGTTGAATTGACTTCTCAGTTCAGATCAGGTATTCTACTTTGTAATCTATGGCATGTGCCTCTAATGTAGGGTATGCTCTGATTTGACCGTCCCCTTACAGGAAGGACAAGGGGTGGTTGAATCCGAGCTATTCGGCTATGCTGCTCGTTTCCACAGTGTATGAGCCTCCCCGTGACTGTCAACAGATCAAGCTGAATGAATACGGTTTAAAGTGAGCGCTGGTTTATTTTCCTTACAAGCTACTGTGGTCCACATAAACACATAGTTAGGAATGCTTGGATATACAGTATTTTGTGATACGAATGATATCATCTATGCTAGCAATAGTGTTTACTCCTCTAAGTTCTTGGGCATTACTGAAGCATCCTTAGCGCCTTGGACTGACCTTGACCAAGATTCTTAATGGAGGCCTCACTGCAAAGGAGTTGTGTTATTGGGACCTTGAGTGCCACAGACCTGGCTTGAACTCTTACTCCTCCACTAATCTACTTGTATAACGTTGGGAAAGTTTTCCTACCCACAGAATGTGAGTGACGAAAGTTTCTGCCTTATAGCATTGCTGTGAGGATTATTAGCTCAGTGTTTGGCACGCCATCAACAAGTATGTGTTACCTTTATTTGAAAGGTCAGATTTTCTGATTGTAAGCCACTGTCACCCTAAGTGGGTATTCTTTAAACTTTTAGGCCAAGACTCCACCATAAGAAAACATTTTAAAGTGTAATCATGCATGCATATGTGCAGACACACACATTTTAAAATAGGATATGCAGGGATACGTATGTATTGTGAAATAATAGTTAACCTTAACATATGAAATCAGTGTGATGTTTTCTGTTTCTTTTTTTTAAGAATCCTTGTTACGATGTACTCAATTGATTTCACAACCCACTAAATGTGTTACAGCTTGAATTTGAAAAATCCGATCTAGATTGTAAAAGATGTATCATTTATAAATGAAAGAATATACTGGTCTTCCATTAATGTTGACCTATTCAAAACTTACTCCTTTTTAGTAACTTGTGCCCGATGATCGCTTTTCAGAATGTTCCTCCTACTTTAGTGATGCTAAGAACTATTTATTGAATGCCTACTTAACACTCTTTGAAACCAAATGGATAACGTGATTGCAGTCATACCCTGTTGGTTTAATTTGCTCTCACACTTACTTTTGAAAAACTCATGGGTCTTTTAGTGGGGGGATCCACTAATGGTTTTTGAACCAACAGTCCACCCGGCCCAGTAACTGTTTGCCAGTGGCCATGAGCACAGGTGAAAGAGATTGCTTGCTTCCTGCCCTCTGGCTATCTTTATGTTTGCAGTGAAACCAGGAAAGAAGCTAGAGCTACTGTGTATGGATAACTGTCCCGTGGTAGTACTTATAAAATGTGGGAGTGTGAACTTTGTTCTCTGTGCCCTCCATGGTATAATTGGAAACACAGATTAAAGGTTTTGGAAAGCCCATTTTTTAATGTTTAGACAGGTCTCTAGGCTTCCTGAACTAGGCATACTACATGAAATGAGGCCTTTAGTGGTATTTACTCTTTGTGTATTAATGGCATTTCTGCCTGAAGATAGAGCATTTTTGGTAAAAATAACTTGTCACTCAATTGAGATGTTTTGCTTGGGAGATACTGTAGTTTCAAAACCTTTGTCTGCTCATGCATGCTCCCTTGTTTCCCTGCTCTTCTTAAACTTTCTGAGCTTGACATGTTTGCTTTTGTTTTTCAAAATCGGCTCTGTGATTTTTACCTGTGCATTGCATCTGTGTAAAGTTATCACTACTAACATGTTTTCATTACTTTTAGAACAATCTTAGGGATATTTGTAATGCTTAATGATTGATGCAAAATGTTTTTCATGGAGTGTGACTTTTAGGTTTAAATTCAGTTCCTAATTGGTTCAAGCATTCCACAAATACACTGACATTTGATTCGTATGAAGAAGCGTTATTAGTACAATTGTATTTTCCTTCATATATTCGGATTGTGGCTCCAATGAAATCTGTACTTTTAAAACTTCTTATCCATTTGTGAATCATACAGATATTAGTACCTAATTAATCATTTTCCTACTCACCCCCACCCATGTTCCCAGTGCTGTACTTTTGAGGACGTAAAGAATTTCGGTCTGTTGTTACATTTGTTTTAAGCATAGACAAAGACGCTAGACTTTTTTCTTGACCCTTGGGATTGAGAGAAAATATTTACAGATGTTAACCACGGTGAAACTACTTTTCATATATCCCTTTTGATCTCTATGAATAATAAACGGGAGGGTTTCATTAGGCATATCAAAGTTTCCAGGCCTTCCTAGAATAGATTTGAAAGTTGATGGCCAAATGGAGATTAGGTTTTTAAGCCACTTTAGGCAGGGTGTTACATTGTTGCCACCATACCTATACATATTAGGCAGCGAGTACATGTTTTTAATTTATTTTGAGACTTGCCTTTGTATTGCATCTTTGGAAGGAAGGTTACTGCTACTAACATATTTTATTGCTTTTAGAACAATTTTGTTGGGGTATGCATAATGGGAAGTAAAGCTAAGTAATTAATATGTAGCACTTGATATTTTAAAACTTATTTAACTGTTGTAAAATCTTCACACGACTTCATGTTTAACAGATTTTTCTTCGGTTGACGTGTGGATCAATTCTTTAGAATTCAAGCCTTATTTTAAATAACTCCCTTTTATTAGTTCATTTTGGTACACTTTTCACGTTTTCTGTGTTTTGCTTTTTGATTTCATAAAGCTGTTTTTAATATATTCTTGATAAAAAAAGAAAATCCTCGTTAATCTCAGCACCTGGCTGGCTCAGTCAGCAAAATGTGCGACTCTTGATATTGGGGTCTTGAGTTCGAGCCCCATGTTGGGGGTAGAGATTACTTGAAAAAGAAAATTCATGTTTGAGTCCTCTTAGCTCGCATGTATTAAAGACAGATCCTTTTTAAAATTTTAAGTTCCCAATAAATGTATCATAAGTGGAATATCATAAACATTAATAAATATACTTTTTGCAGTTGCTCTAAATGCCTTGCCATGCAAAACTGTTTTATTGACTATCGTATTCTCAGTTCTTAGCAGAGCACCTGGCACATAGTAAGCACTCCAGAATTCTAATGAGCTTGAAGTGAATGAATGAATGAATGAATGATAAATAGTATCTTTCATGGGTGCCATGGGTGCAGATGTCTCTGTGATAGCCAATAGCACAGTCATAAATAGCACTGTCTGGAAAACTGCCTGCCCCTGGACTCTTTTGTGGTAAACCAAAGTCCTAGAGCCCAAAGCTGGGGAGCAGCAGTCCTGTGCTTAATATGGATGTTAATCCTGGGAAAACCCTTAGTGGTTTGCCTGAGAAATCACTGCCACCATCCAGATGTGAAACTGATGCTTACGTAGGAACTAAAATTTAAAAGTGAGACAGGGGGGTGCCGGGGACACCAGGCTGGCTCAGTTGGAAGAGCATAAGACTCTTTTTCCTCGGGGTCATGAGTTCGAGCCCCATGTTGGATGTAGAGATTACTTAAATGAGTGAAACTTAAAAAAAAAAAAACCTAAATAAAAAGGAGACAGGAAAAGAGATTCAGCTCATATAAAGTAATAAAAAATGTCCAAGTTCCCACCCTTAACCTTGTTAACTGAATTACCCATTTCTCAGTGTAGCATCATAGTATCTATACATAAGCTTCTGTTTTGCCTTTCAAATTGCACAATACTTTCACATACATTAACATGTTCACTTTATTAGGTAACATTGATTTTTTAAAAATCTGAATAAACAATTGATGCAAACTCCTATGTTTACTTCTTGAAGCTCATATTTTTATTTAGAAAATTTGGGGTGGGGAGGATTTGCAAAAGACAAAGCAGTGGATGCTGGTGGCCAATTTAGGCTGAAGGTTTTTTTTCATCTTACTTTGACTCTATCCAAACAAGTTCATAGAGTTTCAAGACTGGAAGAAACCTTTAAATTAGTTTTGCATATCTTCCATCTGATTCACAATCCTTTTGCTCCCCAAACAAAAATAACTTTGGCATAAAACTCATGAATTCATTATCTCTTAGTTGTTGAGGCCACTCCATTTTTAACCAATACTGTTTTTAGAAATTTCTGTCTTGTATTTAGCAAAAACCTTTCTTCTCTTAACTCCTCTTACTGGTCCTAATCTTCCCTTTGAAACTGCATGCAGTGATTTTAATGACCTTTTTCCATTACTGCTAATGCATAACCACTTGGTACCTTATAAAATATATTTATGCACACCCTCTTATTAGAGCTTCAAAACAACCCAGTAAATTAGGTAGCTTATTCATTATTATTATGTCTTACAAATACTCTAAAACATAGAGAAAATAAGTGATCTTCCGTGATCATGCCCACAAATAATAAATGGTGGATCCGGGTCCATGCCCAGATTTTTCTCATTCAAAATTCCATGGTTTTTTTTTCCATGGTACAGCATTGTCTCAAAATATCCCTTCCAGTTTGAAGCGATGCCCCATCACTTTTTACTACCTCAGACTATACTCCTCAGTTTCTTCAGTTTTTCAGTTTTGTCAGCCATGCCTCAAGTGGCCTAATTTTCAGTAAGAACATCTTTAGCGGTTCTGGATGGGGTGTGTGCATGTATACATGTACATATATGCCCATGCAGAGCTTGGATGACATTCATAGCCTCCTGCTGATGACATACATAAAGTATTTTGTAACGATAGCCAGTCATTGTACCCCCATTCCACATAGATGCTTTTGGCTTATCTGAGTCCCTTGCCTTAGGTTAAATTTTATATACATATTTTCAAAAAACAAATGCATACGTTATTTAGCATTTCAGAGTGCATAGTTTTCAAGTGAAGAATTAGGGGCCTCACCCTCATTTTGTGCATTACTGTTTAGTGAAATCAGAACAATAATTTTCTGGGCAGCTGCTGAAGATTCATAAGTTTTTCTGTCTGCCCTCCGTGTTTGGTTCAAGGGAAAACCTCACATCTTACCAGCTTCAGTCACTTGGGCTAGGACAGGAAATAAATGCTTTCAGGCTGGAGCAGTGGAGTCAGTAAAACACAAGAATTTCCAAAGTTCACGAAGAAGCTGCTTTACACAGTTGATACAGGATTACACCATGCTCCGAATATCAGAAAGAGGTTAGCTCAGTGTCAACAATTATATAACGCCATGCTTTAAACCCCAGAACAAAACTAACCACTTCCTAGATTGTGAGCAACAGTAGCAGAAGCTGAAACCGCAGTTGATCAGTACATCAAAAAACCACAGTCTCGCTGGTACTCGGCTGTAATTATTTCCATATATTCTGCATAAAATCATCAGAAGCCAGAAACTATTTCCACATCAGTAAAATAGGAAAGACATTTAGAAAGATACGTTATTTTAAAGTAACCATTTGTGAAAAACAGGAAAGAGAAGTGGCATCACATCCATTGCATGAATATTCATATTATCAGACTTAAAACAGTATCTTTAAAGCTGATTTGTCTGCAGCTACACTGCTTATGCAGCACGTTGCAAGTTCCTCCTGAAGTTAATACTTTTCACCAAATACTCTTCTTTTGGTCTAATCAGGAAAAAATGATTAACATTAGATTTTTAACTTGACCATTTTTTTCCACACTGAACAAGAAGTAACATTGAATTCATTGTGATGACAGAATTAGCCAAATGCTTGATTCAAATAGGGAGTTGGGGCCTGGCTGCGTTTCTGATATCTAAATTTAACCCTTCTTAGAACAACCTTTTTGTACCGGTTTGTCTTTAAAAGTGTCTGAAAAATAGATTGGTATAGACTCTTGTTAAGTCTCTCATAGCTTCTTACAGGGCCCCAGCAACAACATTCTGGAAGTCCTCATTAATCTCAGAACACACTGGAGGTTCTAGTGATGCTCTGTGACATTCTGCCCTGAGCTCGCAGTTTCTTTGTCTTCCTTCGTGCTCAGTGTTTGCCCTGGGCTTTTCTGTGCCCCCATCACCGCAGCATTTGCCTGTGTGACCCCTTGTCCGTGGGTCTCCTCGGCTGAGATTTTTGGCAAGTGCACCCGATTTAAGAAGCTTCTGGAAATACCCAGCCACAAAGTTACGTCCCAACACCATGGATGGCGTCCGCAAATGAACTCCTGTTGTCATTCTAACTGAAACTACTTCTGTTTTAGATTCAAATGTTCTGTGGTGATGCCGGACAATCATCCTACCGTTTCTCTGCCCATCCTCTCTCCCAGAGTCCACAACTGCCATTTTACCTTTATTCTCCCTTCAAACCTCCAGCATCATCTCTCCCATCCTCGCTCTCAGAGAATTTTGCTTCCTGTTTCATAAGAATACGGGCACTCAGAAGAGGACTTCCACAAGCTCTCCCCATCCCCTTTCCCCATCTCTCATCTGTATCTCAACACCTGGCCCCCCTATGACCTTGGGTCAACCTTGGAGAACTGGGGTGTCTGCCTAATTCCATCTCTTCCATATCTTGTCTAATCTTCAAGGGTGGGCCTGCATGCTTCTCTCCCCCACCACACACACATGCACACACACGCACCAGCCATCTTATATTTTTACTCTACTGGTTCATTCCTTTCAGCATACAAACATGCTACTCTTTCCCTCATCTTATAAAAAAAATATGTCATTCTCTTGATCCCGTATCCCCACCCAGCTACCAGAGCTGTTGTTTGCTCCCCTCGTCAGCAACTCCTCAGAATAGTTCTTTATGTTTGCTGTCTCTGCTCTCCTTTTATTCTCTCCTAATTTCTACTCACCAAGTTTCCACCCCTACCGTTCTACCAGAGTTGCACCTGGTAAGGTCTCCTATGAATGTATATTGCCAAATCCAGTGGGAAGTTCTCCGTCTCCCTTTTCTTAGACCTGTCATCGGTGTTTGACACAGCTGAGCCTCATTACCTTCCCCTGAACGCTTTTTCACCTTGGTCTTAGATCATCACACTCTCCTTTTTCCTCCTGCCTCACTGACTACTCCTTTTCAGTTCCCTTTACTGATTCCAACTCCTCTCTCTGACCTGACTTTATGAGAATATCCCTAGGGTCATTCCCTTTTGAATCAAGACCACTTCATCCAGACTGGGAGACCATGGTACTCACCTCTTCCTCATCAACACCCACTCATTTGGCAATCTCATCCCATCTCGTGGCTTGGGTGCTATCCGTAAGCCATTGGCTTCCAAGTTTACATAGCCAGCCCCTACGTCTAACCTGAAATCTTCTCTTGGACGTCCAGCCACCTCCTCAGCCTTCCCATTTGGATTATTGGAACTACCTATTAAGTGCCTTCCTATTTCCATCTTTGCCTTCCTACAATATCTTTTCAGCACAGCAGTATGATCCTCTATAAACATTAGTCACGTAATGTCATTCCTTTGCTTGAAACTCTCCAATGACGCCTTTCTAGGGTTACCAGAATTAGCGAATAAAAACGTAGGATGCCCAGTTACATTTTAATTTCAGCTAAACGATGAATGACTACATAACTTGTGGGTCATACTTACATTAAAAAGTTATTTGTTGGTTATCTGAAATTTAAATGTAACTGGGCATCCTGTGTTTTATCTGGCAACTCTACTTCCAGATCACCCAGAGAAAACTCTTAATCCTTACAGAGACCTACAATATCCCATATTATCTGGCCCTCTACTATCTCTGATCTAGTTACAGGGCCCCATCCTTGCTATTCCTCAAATAAACCAGACATACTTCCTACCTCGGATTATTTGCCCTCCCACTCTGTATACCTAGAATTATCTTCCTCAGGGAGCCACATGACTTATACTCTCTCCTCCTTCAACTTTTGCTTGAATGTTACCTTCTCACGGAGACCATCTCTGCCTGTCTTATCCCTTCCCCACTTTTCTCCTATAGTACATCTCACCATCCAATGATCCCTTTGTTTCATTTATTGTATTTATGGTCTGTTTCTCTCCAGTAGGATATATACTTCATTTAATTTGTTCATTGATATATCCTCAACATCTAGCATAGTGTCTAACCCATATTAGGTGCTCAGTATATTGAATCATTGAATGAATTTATATATCACGTGAATGACCTTTGGATAATTAAGAGCCTATTAGTTATGGATGTACCTATTTGTCTATCGAGTAGCAGTTACTCGTATCACGTGTTTAACCCCCTTAGTGTCTTACCTAAATCAGCTGAAGCAATGGGGATTTTTATAAAGCAAGATGGTGTGAGGAGAGTAAAGATGGCTCCAGAGCATCAGACATTTGGGGCAAAGGTGACAGAGTAGAGAAGCCAGGTAAAAAACAAGACAAAGAAAAATAATATGGGAAGACAGCCATAAATTGACCTTGAACTTTATTAAATTTCGCCATGACTTTGCATCTCCCACGCATTGCAGCTCTCCCCAATCCATGCATTAGATTCTACATACAGAAATTGGTTGTTATTTTAATAATCCATTTAGTTGATTCTGACTGATAGAATTTTACCTTCTTTAAATATGTGAATGTTACACTTTTTAGAATCACAGCCCAGTCTCAGTTGTACTGACAAATGCCGGCTGCTCCGTTTCAAGACTTAGGTAGCCAGTAGGAGCCCTGCATATGAGAGTGACATCTGAGGAGTCTATTTTTAGATGTTTATTAACCTTAAACTAGGGAACAATGAATGAGATGTTAAGCTGGTTCTTCTTCAGTCTCTTTGCACAATGCAAATGCAAGAACGTAAATCCTCTTGTTTGCTTTATAGTTTAGCTTGGATGTAGTTATATCACTGAGCTGTCAGGGCTCATTTCTCCCTTGTTCCAATATACACTAAAATCATCGGCAACATAATGGCCATGCTCTATACATACATATGTTATAATCGCTTACTTAACAATCTTCCTTTTATGAACACTTAGGTTTTTATTTAATTTTACTCTCCATGCTACAATGAATATCCTTAGATACTAGCTCTGATTATTTTCTTAGGGTAAAATTCTAAATAAGAAATTGTAACATCTTAAAAAATGAGCACTTTTAAGGCTTGTGGAAAATATTGTCCCTCGGAAACACTGTGACATCTTAATTTTCCACACAGTTTATGAGGCAGGTGTTCTTGCCCTGTCTTTACCTGCCGTGGACCTAACTCTCCCCAGACTTCAAACTCCTTTTGTTTTCTTCATTAGGCCTCTTCTTTACTGATTGCAGATATACAGAGATTCCTCCCCCTATTATGTATAGTAAGGCTTTTTGTAATCATCCTTCCCATAAACCCATTAACCTGTCTGCTTTTTTTCTCACTGTCAAGCTTAATGAAGTAACTTCTACTCACTGTCTCCATTTATGCTCCTTTTTCTTGAAAAAAATTTGATGTTTATTTATTTTTGAGAAAGAGCCAGAGACAGAGAGACAGAGAGGCAGAGTGTGAGTAGGCAAGCGGTAGAGAGAGAGGGAGATGCAGAGTCTGAAGCAGGCCCCAGGCTCTGAGCCATCAGCACAGAGCCAGACGTGGGGCTCAAACTCAGGCACCGTGAGATCATGACCTGAGCCGAAGTTGTCCGCTCAACTGACAGAGCCACCCAGGTGCCCCTGCTCCTTTTTCTTAATGGCTCTTTTTCTTCTCTTCCCACTTCGCTGAAACTTCTAAGGGTATAGACCACCTGTTTAAGAACTACAGTGGCTTATTTGTATCCCTCTTCCTTCTTGATCTTTCCGTCACTCTGATGTTGCCGTCCATCTCCCCCTGTCAGAATTCTCCTCTCCTTTGGCTACAGAATTGCTAATGCATCCAGGGCACCCCAGCTCTCTTCTCGCCCTTTTGGCTGATCTATTTCAGGCACCTGTGCTGGCTCCTGTGCCTTACCCTAGCATCTGAATATTGGAAATCCCAATTTCCTCTCTTTGATTATTATCTTCTTGACTCATTACATTTGTTCTGGTTTTCTGTGGCTCGAACTAACCTTATATATGGTAATGATTGTTACTCTCTATCCCCATCCAGCCTTCGCTCTTTAATGCCATGGAAATGTTTGCAGTTGTCCATTGGACATTTCCATGCCAATACTCCGTAACTCCTCTGCTTAAAATGACCCAACCTGAGCCCTTTCCTTCTTTCATCCTTACCTATTTTGTCACTCAGCTCATTGTCTCTAGAAATATTTAATATCTCGCTGGGCTCTTCTTTTCTTTATTCCCTGTTCCATCAGCTGCCAATTCCTGTTGATTCTACCATGGTGACAGACTTTGACACCCTTCCCTTCATTTCTTTTCCTCAACGGTGGTCATCAGATTATAAAGCATACGTTAAAAAAAAAAATACTTCATTCCTATTTTGTCTGTCAGATTTTGAAGGCTCCTAGGGATCAAAGTTATCTGAGGGACATAAGACTTCACCTCTGCTCTGAAATACTTTATGGGCAAGTGGGGGAGAGAGGTATAATAATTTCATTTCGGTGTACTGGTAGAGATGTTGGAGAGGATAAGTAAAGGGCAACCAGCCTGGCGGTAGTGATCTGGAGATGGAAAAGCATGGTTAGTGAAACCCTCCTGGAGGAGTTGACTCTTTACTGATCAGTCACCTTTAGCCAAACCAAGAAGGGAGAAAGGTAATTCTTGACAAAGGGAAACAGCACATGCAAAGGTTCAAAGCCTTCTTTATGACTGCTACCAGAGTCCTCCCACCTCTTTCCTCAGCTCCTCACACAGAAAAGAAGTAGAGCTTGATTATATCCCACCTCTCTCAGTCTCTTTGGATTCTCCTGCCCCATGCGGATTAGATGCAAATTCCATAGCTTGGCGCACACACAGGCTTCCTAATCAGTCAAACCCTGCTCTCCACCGCCGGCATCCTCCCCTACCAGCACCTGCCCTCCTGCTCCCCTACCCCCTGCCCACCCCACTGTGGCCGTGCTTCAGCCACACTCTTTCTCTGCCTTTGACCCCAGCGCTGTCCTTTCCCCCAGCTCTGGTTCTTTGTAAATATCAGAAGTGCTGCCTTCTAATCTGTGTGAGTGCTTTCTTCTTCTCTGATCCCAACATGAATTTTAACCTCTTCTTGTAGCCTCCCCTTAATTCTTCCAGGTGGAATTAAGTGCTCTCACAGCACTTAGTTTTTAACCCCTGTTGTAGTCCTTACCCAGGGGATACCTGTGTATCCACCTGAAGATGAGAACAGCACAATGGCGATTTATCTTCATCATCTCAGTACCAGCACATAATAGTCATATCACACTTTGTGAGATGACTTCACTTTCATCTGCCCCCAATTTCAAAATCATACCTTGCTTCTAGCAACAGGAGGAAAAGACTTCTCAGGTGTGTTTGGGGCTAAAGGCGGCAGTAACTTTTCACAAGAATATTCTACACTCTCTTTGGCCGTGAGTGATTTCTCTTGACCTGCCCAGAATTCTGACCATGTGACACAGCTTCATTTTAGTGTAGTGACCAGTGTGAAAGGACATAAGGAAAGAACATAAAATAAGCGTATACTTTTCTTTTCGGAAGTGTTCGGATTTGGAGATGAGCATTGAAGACTTTATGGCAAAATAGAAATATCACAGAGTGATTTAAAATGTAAAAGGAAGTGACCTAGCACTTGATAACATAGTTGTCATCCATATTTTCCTCCATCATTGAAATGAAATTCACTTTTTGCTGAATAGTTACTTTAAAGGAGTTTGTTTCAGTACAATCCCACACACTGTAGTTAAGATAACAGTTACACAGGGGGTCTGACTAGTGAAATCCTACATTTTTGCTGGGGTTTTATTTGTTTAATTTCATAGAAAGACTTTATAGACAAGAAATAAAGATTCCAGAAACTGAAATTAGAGATGTGAGCTAAGGACATTATTATATATATATTTTAAAGTTCCTCAGCATAGAGTTGTTCATGGCCATAAACAGACCTAGACATGCATTCACTTACCTTGCTGTTGTGAAATTCCTGTTTGTCCCCTGAGAAGAACTACTGAATATAAATCTGCTTTAACAGAGAAAGGAGTTGGAACAAAGATTTCCCCTCTGGGGCAGAACAAGTTCTGATTTGCCGTGTCAGTGTTATAAGAATGTTGGGTGGGGATATCAGTGAACATTGACTAAATAGGTAATGTCACTCCGTACGGCACAAACCAACATAAATCATGAACTAAATTTCTTAAAATATTTTTTTTATCTTGACTAAAGTTGATATAATATGATTAATGCACTGCACGATAAAAACTGCATGATAATGCCAAATACATATAAGGCTCAATTTTTATTAAAATTTTAAATGATACTATTTTACTTAATCTTTAAAACAGTTTTCTAAGGGAAGTGATACTTTTCTGTGCTTCGAACAGTTATCGCTACAGACACACACATAACTAAGATGTTCACCATGTAATTTACAGAAACACCCAGTTTTCTTGGCTGGTGGGCATGGCTGTCCTACTCTGAAGAGAACATAATTTATATCATCTGCAGGCTGTGGAACAATTACTGAGTGCCTTCTGAGCAGATAGAATGTATCCCAGGGCAGGAAGAACAGCCACTTTCAGAAGGCATAATGGGTGAAAAGACGTGTGTAAAATCTGTACCAACTTCTTCCATCAGGTTTTACTGTGAGTAATCAATAGAATGTTTAAAATAAAAGCCACGATTTTAAAAACACGATGTTTCAAAACAGTCACATATTTCTAGAAAAATTAAAACAATAAAAATATGTCCACCATTTGTGGCTGAAAGTGTAAAGCTCTGTTATTTCATTCATTCGACAAAGACAAAGGCAAAAACAGGGAGGCCAGTCAGATTATTGCATGTGGTAGCCTGGATTATAAAATGGTAGCCGTGGAGGTGATGACAAGTGGTCAGATTCTACACATAATCTGAAGATAGAAGCAAGATAATTTGATGTGAGATGTGGAATGTAAGCAAAGGAGAGGGGCAGAGGATGAGTCCAGATGATGGAGTTGCCATTGCTGTGATAGCAAAAAGGTGCGGGTTAGACATAGGGATTTGATGCTGGTCAGCATGTTAATCACATGCAATGCTTTGAAACTGTGTGAGATCACCAGAGGAAAGAATGTAGACAGAAAATAGAAGAGGTCCAAGCAATAAACCTTGGAACACTCCAGCACACAAAGGCAAAGTGATCAAGAGGAACCAGTAGACAGAGCTAAGGAGAAGATCTCTTGGGATAGGAAGAAAACTTAGAAAGCTGCTTGTAAGTTAGGACAAAGACTGAGAAAATGGACCATTGGATTCAAGCTGGTGTGGGGGCAGGAAGAAGTCATTGCTGGTGACCTTTCTACTTCATATACATGTGAACTACTTCCATTAGACAGTCTCATTTTGCTCCTCACAACCATGTCCTGAGGGGTTTTTTGGTCACTGTCTCCAGTTTCAGCTACGTGCTCCCACTCTTACACTGTCAATTTAAAAATACATAACTGTACCATTGTTTCTTACCCAAGGAAGGTCTTCCTCCCATACAGAACTCAAATGAGGTTGAGGGTCTTATCTGACTATTAAATTTATTGAACATATAGTCGAAAATATCTACCAATATAAGGCATCATTTCTCAGCTAGATCTTTACAAAGCATTCCCAAAATTTCCCTTACTGGCTGTTGAATAGACTGAATTAGAATAGATGTTGAACTAGAAGAGACATTTCTATAAGAGAGTCTTAGGGATTTTGGTTCAAGGTGAACAGTATTGCAAGTGTTTCAGTGAGGATGTGTTTTTCTTCTAACAGTTCTTAGTTTACATTCTCTTTCAGTTGAAGTTTCTTACTATCGATCATTTCTCGAGTACTGTAACAAAGCAAATTTACAAACACTCAGTATAATAAGATTAGGAAAAAAAAAAAGTCCTGTGATGTTTTGTTGTTAAACACTTGCAGCTGCTACATGTTGTTTCAGCTTTTTATGGCCTGTCACATTTTTCGATTCAGGGGAATAATTTTTAAACTCTTAGTAGAAAAAAAAAAACACCCTTAATTTTGGCTTCCCACAGATGCCATTGTGGAAAATGTGCTTGGGAGTATGTTATTTAGTTGTCTCATGGGATTCTAGTTTTCAGTATAGATTATTACTTCTAATCCACAGTTTCACCTAGGAAGTGAAAAACTGTGTGTTAATGCTGATTCCCCAGCCCGCAGTCAGCCTGCTCCCTGGCAGAGGGTTGGCTTCTGTGAGACCTTCCAACCTAAGGCATTAGCATCAGGGTGAAATTATTTAATTGAGGTGCCTGCAGACCGCAAACACTTTAGGTGAGGAGGATTTGAGGATAA
Source organism: Prionailurus viverrinus (assembly GCF_022837055.1). NCBI lineage: Eukaryota > Metazoa > Chordata > Mammalia > Carnivora > Felidae > Prionailurus > Prionailurus viverrinus. The sequence continues at coordinate 71,208,427 of NC_062564.1, forward strand.
CCATGCCGGAATTTGTCAATGTAGTCAGATTGTGGTCATTCTCCAGTTTCATGCTGATAGGAAAACGGAGCCGGTAGCAATTATTTCATCCACTGATTGAGTAAGAAGCTGTGCTTATGAACATCAACATTACTTTTTTAAAGACAACATTTTCAGCACCGCTAGTCATCTCTTTTTCCATATTTGGGCCCAGGCAGAGTCCTGCTGCTGCTCAGGGTTTGCCCGAAACCACAAAGCTCTCGGCGTTTAAAGGTCAGGGTCAGGTTTGAGCCTTGAAATCACTGCTTTTAAAAAAGTTCTGGGTGATAAACATTTCTCGCTTTTCATACTGGCCTGTCACTACGATTGGTTGCATAGATATGTCAAATTTTACTCAACCACCGTGCTCTTTCAGTCAGAACTTCTCATATTAAGACTTGACGTGAATACAACCGGCCACCTTCCCTAGGATTTCTCACTTAAATCTATAATCTGCATTACCCACACAGTATTAAAACATGTGTTCTTGAGTAGGAATGCAAGCATTTGCTTTTCTGTGCTGGCTTAAGAATAACTTAAAAACACAACCAAGATAACTTTTTGGATGAATGCAGATAAGAACAAGGGGCAGGACAAAGAAGCGTGTTTAAATGAATTGTTCCAGGGCATTCTTGTGTCTTTACAGAACCTCCCGTCAGTTGTTCCTGGCAGGCACTTTTGTCTGTGTGCCCTGTCTGCTTCCTAAGCTCTCGAAAAGTCAGACCTATATACATTATACCAGCTTGACATTCTATAAATGATATTGACGTCACCTTTACGAAGGGATGTAACAAGACTGAACTTTTTTTTTCCTTCTTTTAGAACACCTGGATTTTTATTTTGCTATTCGTATTTAATGAGTGCAACAAGAATAAAACCTAATCGGCTTTCCTAACCCTTCTGTTAGGTATGAATGAAGTGAAAGGCTCCTTATCAGTTTGAAAAGTACTGAATGCAGAGGGCTAAGAAAGCTGCAACATAAATCTTGGTAGGCACCAAAAGTTTTGTGGTAGTTGCTATGCTACTCAGAGTAAACATTTGTATGTGTGTGTTTGTCCAGGGAAGATTCGTTGTAAATGTTATATTTTTAAAATTGCACTCGCCACAAAAATCCTAATAAAAAGACAAGCTATGGGATTTTTAGAGATACGTAACTATTTATTGTGAAATTACAAGCAATTCAGATAGTACTGTTCCAAACAGAAAGTCAGCTTTTCTTTTGCTAAAAAAGGAAAAGATGATAATAAATGCATAAAATATTTAAAGTAGCTGTAGTAAAATACAAAAACACTAAAAATGTTGATTTCTCCAAAGTTAACAATGGAGAAGTCGATCAGAGGACTCATTCTTTTTCTTTTTTTTTTAATATATGAAATTTATTGTCAAATTGGCTTCCATATAACCCCCAGTGCTCATCCCAAAAGGTGCCCTCCTCAATACCCATCACCCACCCTCTCCTCCCTCCCACCCCCCATCAACCCTCAGTTTGTTCTCAGTTTTTAACAGCAGAGGACTCATTCTTGTAGCCAAACTTTCTGTGTTGAGCTCGTAACACTGATTCTCAGATGGCCATAACTGGATGTGAACCCGGGGCTGCCTGTTATTTTTCAATAATAAAAGTAAAAATATATCCATTTTCAGTTATTTTTTTCATGTTAAGTTCACTTTAAACATTTTTTTAATGTTTATTTATTTTTGAGAGACAGAGACAGAATATGAGTGGGGGAGGGGCAGAGAGAGAGGGACACAGAATCCAAAGCAGGCTCCAGGCTCTGAGCAGTCAGCACAGAGCCCGACGTGGGGCTCAAACTCACGAACTGTGAGATCATGACCTGAGCCGAAGTCGTGAGGCTTAACCAGCGGAACCACCCAGGCGCCCCATTAGTTCACTTTTTATGTTCCACGCCACCAGGATTTGTTTGACGTGAGTTGGGTTATTTATGTGATTCACAATAGCAGATTCTCAGTTTGGCTTTGTTTTGGCAAGAAAAAATTACACTTATAATAGGAAAGGGAAAATCTTTCCTATAATAGGGAATACTCAGCTTATAAAAGTTAAACTTCACCAGGGCAAGTATTTTGGTTTGTTTTGTTTACAGCGCCCACCTCATGAGCTTTTGAACAAATGTTAAATGATTTAATGGGTATAGTATAAAATTAACCTTTGTTTGCTGCTGTGATGTATACTAAGAAGTCGATGACACCATGCTTTAGCTCACGAGAACTGCTCTTACAAAGTACCACAGATTGGGTGGTTCAAACAACAGAAGTTTATATTCTCACCATTCTGGAGGCTAGAAGTTCCAGATCAAGGTATCAACAGGATTAGTTTCTTCTGAGGCCTTTCTCTTTGACTTGTAGATGGCCATTTTCTCCCTGTGTCTTTTGTGCATGTCTATAAGCACATTTCCTCTTCTTAGAAGGACCAGTCATATTGGATTAGGGCCCTCCCAAATGACCTCATTTTAACCGAATTACCTCTTTAGAGGCCATGTCTCTGAATACAGTCTCATTCTGAGGTACTGAAGAGGACAACTTTAACATGGGTCTTTTGGGGGGACACAATTCATCTCATAACCCAACATGTATCTATATGTATTTGAAAACATACTGATATCAATTCTCAGAACATGAATCTGTTTCCTTCTGATTCTGAGAGCTAGATATGTTTGCCTTTCCATTCATAAGCTAGATATGTTTGCCTTTCGAGGGACATTTGCCTTAAAAGGCAAGGTAAACTTGTGTGCACTCTCAGGATAGTAAAAACAAACAAACAAACAAAAAACAATGTAAAATTATGTTAGTTGTAGCAGTGATAGGGCAGTGTCTCCCAAAATTCACTGATCATCTAAAGCAACAGGAAGATTTTAAAGAAAAAAAAAAAAAAATAGAGTTCTGCCCCATCACAGACTTACTAAAGAATATGTTTTGTTCTGAAGCTTTCCAAAATTTTCCTGAAGCTTTATTGAACTCTTTTTTTTCTTTTTTCCTCTTCTGCTTTTACAGTGAGATGTAATTGACATGTTACATAGTGTAAATTTAAGTTGCACAGTATGTAACTTTGATACATTTCTATACTGCAGTAAGATTATGGCCATAGTCATATCACATAATGACTTCTTTTTTGTGGTGAGAATATTTAAGATCTCTTACCATATATTACAATACTGTTAACTATCATCATAATGCTGTGTATTAGATCTCTAGTATTTATTAATTTAAAAAGAAATTTTTAACATTTATTTATTTTTGGGACAGAGAGAGACAGAGCATGAACGGGGGAGGGACAGAGAGAGAGTGAGACACAGAATCGGAAGCAGGCTCCAGGCTCCAAGCCATCAGCCCAGAGCCTGACGTGGGCCTCGAACTCACGGACCGTGAGATCGTGACCTGAGCTGAAGTCGGATGCTTAACCGACTGAGCCACCCAGGCGCCCCTAGTATTTATTAATTTTTAACTGCTAGTTTGTATCAACATCTCCCCACCTCACCCACCCCCAAGCTCCTGGTAACCACCATTATATTCTCTGTTTCTGCAAGTTCAGCTTTTTTAGATTCTACGTATAAGTGAAATCATACAGTATTTGTCTCTCTCTGTCTGACTTATGTCACATAGTATAATGCCCTCAGGCTCCATCCATGTTGTCACAAATGTCATGATTTTCTTCTTTCTCGTGGCTGAATAATATTCCATTGTCGATATACATCATACTTTCTTTATCCGCTCATCCCTTGATGGATACTTAGGTTGTTTCCATATGTTGGCTATTGTGAATAATGCTACAGTAAACATAGGGTAAACATCTTTTCAATATCCTGTTTTCCTGTCTTTGGATATATATCCACAAATGGGATTGCTACATGGTATGATAGTTCTCTTTTTAGTTTTGTACAGAACCACCATATTGTTTTTCATAGTGTCTGAACAAATTTACATCTCCACCAACACTGCCCAAGAACTTTTTGGTAATAATACCAAAAGCACAAGTAACAAGAGCAAAAATCAATAAGTAGGACTATATCAAACTGGAAGCTTCTGCACATCAAAGAAACAGTCAACCAAATAAAAAGGCAACCTGTGGAATGGGACAGAAAATTTGCAAACCATGTATCAGATAAGGGGCTAATATCCAAAATATATCAGCAACTCATACAACTCAATAACCAAAACAAAACCTGATTTAAAAAGTGGGCAGAGAATCTGAATAGACATGTTTTGTTATGTTTTGTTTGTTTTGTTTTGTTTTGTTTTGTTTTATTTTGTTTTGTTTTCCAAAGCAGACATCCAAATGGCTAACAGTACGTGAAAAGATGCTTAACATCACTAACATCAGAGAAATGCAAATCAAAGCCACAGTGAAATGCCACCTCACACTGTCAGAACGGCTATCATCAGGGACACAAGAGATCAGGGGATTGGCGAGGATGTGAAGAAAATGAGCCCTCTTGTACCTGATAATTACATAAAATTCTTAAATTTAAAACCCGGAAAGAAACTTAGAGGTGACTGAGTTTAGTAGCTAGCACTTCACAGAGGAAGAAACTGAGGCTCAGAAGGGTTATAGTATTTGCCCAAACTCTCTTCCCTAAATGGGAGTAGCTTCAGGATTAGAGCCTAGACTCACTGACTCTTGATCAGGGCTCTTCTCTCATATCATGCTGTCATTCAGAGTAACTTTCACCAAGAAATCTAAAAGACCTCATTTTGTTTAGGGTCCTTCTTACTTCTTAGTACATGGCACTGACATTTTAGAAACGCACTGTTCAACAGGACACTTCACTGCATAGAGATTTCAGATCTCTTTCTACTCTTTCACCTTCTATCCCTCCAAGTAATTTACCTGAACATCTAGGCTGGGACTAGAGAGTCACCTGGTTGTCACTGCTACCTTGCACGGAGTGGCAGAAACTACCCCCCGCCCACCTTTTTTTTTTTTTCTGGCTTACTAAAGGAAGGGTATGGATTTAGCTAACATTATAGCACACCAAGAAACTGTGCTTTCCATTACTGACCATTATCATCCACTAAATATTCTTAGGATGACCCATAACTTAGTAGTAAGTATGTATTTTCATGGTGAACAGAAGAGAGTGAATGGAGGATGTGCAAATCCAATTCAATCTAAGGCACTTAGCCCAACATTAGTATTTAAAAAAAATTTTTTTTCAACGTTTATTTATTTTTGGGACAGAGAGAGACGGAGCATGAACGGGGGAGGGGCAGAGAGAGAGGGAGACACAGAATCGGAAACAGGCTCCAGGCTCTGAGCCATCAGCCCAGAGCCTGACGCGGGGCTCGAACTCCCGGACCGCGAGATCGTGACCTGGCTGAAGTCGGGCGCTTAACCGACTGCACCACCCCGGCGCCCCGAGTATTTTTAAATAGAAGATATTGTTAGAATTCTTTAGACACTAAATGTTGGAGGAAAGGCTATGGCTTAGACTGAAAAGCATAGTTTTTAATTAGAGGAAAAATTAAAATGTAAAGGATCAGGGGGCATTTTTTTCCCCTCTAACTTCTGTTTTCCATGGCTCTCCCTTTTCTCTGAGAATCCCTTTAGACCACTTAGAAAAGCAGAACTATAGAAGTGAACGACTGGGCTGTTCTGGAACCAGTGGGTGTGGTTAAGAGTCATGAGAAAGCCCTTAAATAAAAGCAGTGCTTCCTCTGTTCTGTCCAAAGACTGATTCTTTGAACCCAGGGGAAACAAGTTGATTATTCCCTCCTGTGTTGGGGTGGAAACTGCTATGTGTGTATCCTTATCTTTTTTAAAAATTTATCTTAGGGGCACCTAGGTGGCTCAGTCGGATGAGCATCCGACTTCAGCTCAGGTCATGATATCACGGCTCGTGGGTTTGAGCCCCGCATCGGGCTCTGTGCTGACAGCTCAGAGCCTGGAGCCTGCTTCCGATTCTGTATCTCCCTCTCTCTCTGCCCCTTCCCCACTCACTCCGTCTCTCTCTCAAAAAATTAAATAAATAAATAAATATTTCTCTTATTTTAATTTAAATATTTAGAAACTTGGAGGTTTATAACACCATCCAATATATGCATGCAGTAATGTATGCCAACTTGTTTTCTTCCAGCTTTTGTCATTTCAGGAGATTTGATATGCTGATATTTCATGGAACCCAAGGTGTGCATATTTTGTTTGTCCAATAGTACAGGTTTTTTTTGTTTTGCTTTCTTTTATATAAATACTTTGCGCTTATTTCAGCAGTATTGATTTCAGTTGGAACTTTTCGTTGCTTCAAAAGGAATGTTCTATGCAGAGATCCTCAAACACGGAAGCAAAATAAGCCATTCTTGGATTATGATCTAATTGAAAATGGCTTAAATAACAATTTTATATCATACCTAAAATATACATCTGCACTCTGACATCTTATTGAGTAATATATTGTTGTATTAGCTTTCTACATTTACTCTCTGTGTGCAGATCATGACATATTTGATTTGTTTCATATCGTCATAATCATGAGTAATAACTCAGTTATTCTTTGAGTATTACTGGCCCTTAATTTCACTTTATATAAACATACATTTGGCTTATATTTTAAAAATTTGCAAAACATTTGCATTAACCTTTTCACATTACAAACTTAATCAATATTAACCAAATTGGTTATATCAACAATGAAAGCTTTTATCATACAATTGTTTATTTATATCCATAATATAGTTATCAATTATAATATTCTCTATCAGAGCAGTTTTGCACTTCTTGGACAACTAAAAAATACTAGAGGTAAACAGAAATGTATTACATTTGGTTTCTACTCTCAAAAGTTGGATTGAATAATTGAAAACATCTTCGTGCTAATACTTTAGCCAGACTCTTGACATTATTGAAATTAGATCTTTAAAATAAGAATGAAATCAGTGTTGACCCAAGACTGCCACATTCATTTCTGATGATTATGCTCTATAAAAATGCCTCTCTTCCTGTGGGCAGAGAAGGATCTGCACCCATGAAGCTTATGAGCCTCATCAGGGGATATGCCTGCCGCAGAGAACAGTGGTCCTTTTCTCTTTTCTTTTCTTTTCTTTTCTTTTCTTTTCTTTTCTTTTCTTTTCTTTTTTCCCCTCCCCTCCCCTTCCTCTTTCTCTTTCTTTCTTTCTTTCTTTCTTTCTTTCTTTCTTTCTCTCTTCTTTTCTCTTCTTTTGTCCTTTTTCTAATTTATAAAACAGCTTTTGCTTTTCAAGCCGTGTGCCCACAGAATAGCGCAGAGAGAGGATCTTTTTCAAATTGACACAATTGAGATATATGGCCAACAATAGCCCTGTTATTAAGGAAGTTTTCATGGGTGAATCATGTTTCAAGAAAGGCCATTATAAATGGTAAAGATTTATTATGCGGATCACAGGAGAGAGCTTTGCATATGGGGGACGGAGAGCAGTATTTAGCATGGGTGGAGGTACAAGGTCTGCAATGAATATGACATGTGCAGTAGTTAGTGAAGAGACTGGATTGATTGGAACAAAATGTGCATGTCTTTGATGAGTAGAGGATTAAATGGGAAAGGTGAGCCAAGGTCAGATTGTGAGGATCCTGAATGCAGGGTGAGGAATTTGGATTTTATCCTCCAGATGAGAAATCACTCTAGGCATTTGTCCAGATTCATCACATGATCAGTGATAACTTATTTTAGGTAGATTAACCCGAGGTTATGCAGCACAGAATAAAGGGAATAAAGAAAGACTGAAGGCAAGGAGACAACATTAGAGTCTGCTGAATAGAATAGATTGTTTCCAGTATCTAGCCCAGGATCCAAGTAATAAAGATGAAAAGGAAGAACTTACATGATAGTTTTTTTTTAATTATTACAACAAATGTTATTTTTACTGGATCTCTAAAAGGAATCCATATTTATTATAAAAATGTTAAAAATATAGACATGTATATTATATACAGTAATGTATATTAAATCAAGGTATATGTATATAGGCTGGGTTTTTTTTTTGTCATTTACTACATAGTAGGCATTTCTTTTGTGAATACAAATGCTTAGAGGACTTAATGTTTAATGAAGGTACACTATTTCAGTTTGAGTACAGTGCAATTAACATTTTCAATACTATAAATTTAGATTTATTATCAATTTTCTGTTATTGTAAATACTACTGTAATGAACAGCAACCCACACAAATGTTTTCTTCCATACTCTTCATCTCTCCTCCTCTGAAAAAAAAATAATAATAAATAAAAACAAGGGTGCCTGGCTGGATCAGTTGGAAGAACATGCAACTCTTGATCTTGGGATTGTGAGTTCGAGTCCTATGTTGGGTTTAGAGATTACTTAAATAAATAAAACTTTAAAAAATTATAATAAATAAATAAGTAAATAAGTAAGTAAAAATAATTGGGGCTCCTGGGTGGCTCAGTTGGTTAGACGTCCAACTCTTGGTTTCGGCTCCAGTCATGATCTCGTGATTGATGAGTTCGAGCACCCCACGTCGAGCTCTGTGCTGACAGTGCAGAGCCTACTTGGGATTCTCTCTCTGTCTCTCTCTCTCTGCCCTTCACCCCACTCTCTCTTTCTGTCTCTCTCGAAATAAACTTAAAAATAAGAATAACAATTAAGTTAAGCATTTGTTCATGTATTTATTTTGCCTGGTTCGATTTCAGTTCTCATCTACCACTGCCTAACTTTAGTCCACTCTAAAAATTTGTGGTTGGAGGGGCAAGTTTGTTATTGAACGTTTATTGAAATCGTGGCCTCATTTTGGTTTACCATTAAAAATGATGCATTTTAATCCATTGCTCTATCCATGGCCATTCAGATTACTTTGAAGTTTTCTCTATTTCAAACAGCACTGTGATGGGTTTTTTTGCATATATTTCCATGTGCACAAATAAGAGGACATAAACCCTTTTTTTTAATACAAAAGTGAATTACAGGGACATACATCATATAAATCTTAACTCTAATATCCTGTGTACATCCATTAAATCAGCGGAAGTGGATGTACTAATTTACATTCACTTCTGCAAGCGGAACAGAGAAATTCCAATTTACCCACATCCTTAGCCATCCTTTCTTTTCAATCCCTGCATCTCCTTTTTTTGTATGTGAAATAATACCTCATGTTGTTTTGCACTTCTCTGATAACTAATGGATTTTAGCATGTTTTTATATATCTATTGGCCATTCAGACTTCTTGTCTGGAATTTACCCATTCTCTATCAAGTTGTTGGAGTTTTTTTATATATTCTGGACACTAATCCTGTGACAGGTCATTTATCAGGGTGTTCTCCCAGTGTCTGTCTTTTAATCCTGTTTATTTAAAAAAAAAAAGTATGGGCAAATTTATCAAAGTTCTTTTTTTATGGCTTGTTTGTGGGCTACTTTGGCTAACAAGTCCTTCTCCAGTGTGAAAGGCTTTTCGCCTGTGTTTGTTCTAATTCTTCATGGCTTAATTATTTTATATTATGTTTATAATTGATCTGACACTCATTTGCATAACTCCCTGGTGATTTTTCCAGATTGAGGAAAATGAAAAGTGAAAAGCAAAAGAAAAATCTGGTAAACTGTATTATAGTTTCCATTTTAAGCCCCTAATTGAACCATGAAGACATTTTCTTCGTATTTAAGCAACAGATATCCACATCCGCCATGGTTTGTGATGATGAAAGTTAATGTCCTTCTCATTGACTGCACAGAAAATTTATTGGAATTCATCTACATGAAGTCTTTGCAGAGCAGTTCCCGTCTATGTTGAATATAGTTTCCTTTCCCTTGCGTTTTCAGCCTTAGTTTGCCTAACCTCGTGCATGAATCCAGAAGAAATACATCGTCATTTTTAAAACAGTTAACGTAAGATTCATTTTGCTTTCAGCAATTCACAGAGGCCGTGAGCCCTTCAGTGTTACCCCCTTCAGCTTTGCCTCTGGATCTGCTTAATAACGCTGTCACCGCCTTTAGTACCTTGGAAGATCTTATTCGGTATCTTGAACCAGATAGATGGCAATTGGACTTGGAAGATCTGTACAGGCCAACTTGGCAACTTCTTGGCAAAGCTTTTGTTTTTGGAAGAAAATCCAGAGGTAAGTTCTGTCTTCAGATTCGAACCTCATTTGATTTTCTCAACAGCTAATGTTTCAGATTCTTCTACCATAGCTTCCAATGAGTAGAGTTTAAAATTCTTCAGTGATATATTTAACCCATTTTTGTAACATTTGAGCATATTTACATAGTAAATGAGAGTGCATACAAAGAGAAGTAATTGTAATTCAGTGGGTTTGGAAAATTAAAAAGGACAGTTTTGCTGAATAATTGTGTCATTTCTTTAATTCAAAAATATCATTTTGATGAAGTCCTCTTTTATATTTCATGAGAATTTTTGCTTATTCAAATCTAATTTGGAGGGTATATTGATTTAGAGACTCAAGAAAGACTACCTTAGCTGCTAAACCAGGTTTGGGCCTAGAAAAGGGAGAAAAACCAAAATCGTTATCTACCATCTCCTCATGGGTCAGGATTATATTAATTTCCATCTCCTAAGCCTGCAAACTTCTATAAATAATACAGAAAATAACAGTGGCTCACCATAAAATGGGACTAGTAGTTTCCAAGATAGAATTCAGAGCAAGAAAAGAATGACCTAAAGAAATTCCCACCATGATAATTTTTCTCTCTGAAAGTCTGCCTCTGAAATGATCACTTGACCGTATGAGCCTATCTCCCTTCAAGAGTGAAAGTGTTGATGATTAAACTTAATTCCACATGGTCAAGAAATTGGGAATAATGTTAATTGAGTCTTCTCTAAGGTTAGTTCATTTTCCTAGTGACGTCAGGATTGGAAAGTATCCATATCAGACACAAATGAACACACAACAGAAATAACTGGTGAATTATAATGCACTCCAAAAAAAAAAAAATCTCTTTCAGGTTCTCAGAAAGAAACATTGAAATCTATCCAGGATCACTCTAGAGAATGGAATGACAGTTTGGAGAATTTATATAGAAGGAACAAGGTTTAGTTGGTTTGAGCAATTCACAAGGGCAGATTGCACCAGACTTGTTCTTCTAAATCTTGTCAGAAAGAAACCCGATTCCTGCCCTTTCCTGCTAAGAGTTGCAGCCCTTCTGGATCAAGAGCTTTAATCTCAGCAGGTCATGTTCAGACTTGCCCAACCATGATATTTTGCTATGCCAACAGACGTGGTTTCCTTTCAGCAATATTTGAAATTGGTGTTAAAGTACATGGGCAGCGGAATCCTGTCCAGATGCTGAAAGCTGTTGCATATTTATAAGATTGGATCTTGATGAATAACTTGATGAATAACTTACAAACACTTCCCTTCCCTCCCACTTAGGAACAGGAAAATGAAGATCTGCAAGGCTGGCTGAAACACTTGTGAATAGAGCCTTTGTTAAATTTGAAGTAGATTATCATGTTGATCTGGAAGAAGCAAAGGGAGTAAACCAGGTTCTAAGCTCAGATCTTGTTTTTGACAGCTGATCTCAGGATTCCAGCCTAAAAATCTCCCCTCTAGCCATGCCTTTAAGCCTGCACCTCTCCACCTGGTGCTTCAGTGAAGATTTGGCCAGAGGCTAGCATGTATTTAAAAGCATCCAGCACTGAACCAGCTCTTTCAAATATTCATTTAGCACTTTCCAAATTGATGTCCTTTGCAGTTTGCCAAAACTATTAACTTTTTAAGCATACAGTAAGTGTGAGAAAAGCAGTGTATATTTTTGGAACTCTACGTAAACTAAAATGCAGGTGTGGGATAACATCTATATAGACAAAACCAACTCCCCTCCCAAGGGTCTTTCTACAAAGGAACAAGGAGTAAAATGTTTAAAAGCTTCTAATTAGACATCAAAATTGATTTTCCACAGAATAAACATATCACAGTATTACCACATTCATCTTAGAAAGACCACCCTCAGATTGCATTGCAGTAATAGAATATCCTTGGGCTGAATATCTTAAAAGAATGAACAAGGAACAAAGTGAAGTGTAACCATGATTTGTTTTCCGGGGGTATTACCTTTTTAGTAAAACTTGCAGTATGGGTGAATCTGAACAAGAAAATGTGCATTAGGAAAAACAACTTTAATTGGCGCTACGCTCAAAATCTTCATTCTTTAGAAAGACAAACTAATGCATGTATTTATTGTCTCAGGGAGTAGTTATGAAAAGGATGTAAAGAACCCGAACACCGATTTTGATTTTTCAAATATTTTGCAGAGGGAAACTTCCATAATATTATAGCTAAGTTATTTAAAAAAAAAAAAAGGGTATGTGTTGGACATGATCTTTCTCTTTTTTGTTCTTTTTTTTTTTTTTTTGGCATAGAAGTTCTTCACAATGTTTGGAGAATTTATGGAGAATTCATGACATTAAATTATAGTCACATGACTTATTTTAATGAAGCTTAGATGAGCTTGAAGCCTTACAAGTGGGAAGCTTAAATTTCAAATAAGATATGCCACATTGAAAATCCTTAATTGTATTTTTTAGCCCGGTGTGGACTGCGTTCATGTTTTTCGTTTTTTTCCCCTTTTCTTCCTCTGGCTTAAGGTTTTCATTCATACATTGCTACTGCGGAAAAAGAAAATACCTTATTTTCTAAGTCAGGCTTACTTAAAAAAGGCTTTGACTTTTGTGTCAAACATGATAAATGAGTGGAAGCCAAGTTGCAAGGGTGTTTAAATTTTCACATTGCAGCAGGTATCATAACTCAGTTCACTTGGGAAATCTATCTAACCTTTTATTGTGGTTAAGTAAACATTTTAAAGTGAACATATACAGTCTCATTTTCTAGTTGCATGAAATAGTGTGTTTAACACTGAGGTAGATGAATAGCCTTTGAAGGCTAAGAGCTTCATTCACATTCTAAAGAGGTATAAATCTTAAATCAGCGTTCAAAGTGTTGGCAACCGGCTTTTGTATGTTTGTGCATGTTTTAGACTTTCTAAACCCTTCTTGCCCAGATACTAACTTCTAGAGAAAAGATGCAGATAAACTCATATACAGCTTTCACAATGAAAGAGTAATATGTACAAATAACTGTTAGTTCAGTGAAATGAAATCGGGTGAAATGTGTGACATGATTTAACTCAATTATCTCATTACTTTTATTAGAGATAAGTTGGTCTTTTATGATACTCAAAAGAATGAACTCATTTCCTCTTAAATATTTAAAAGCTTTCCTTCACATGATCAATTTTCAGTTGAAAGGGAAATCTTTAAATACTCAAAACAACGGTTTTCTATTGAGTTGGAAAAAATAATTGTTTAGCTAAATAGGATATTGAAATGAACCTTTTGAATTGGCATTTCCTTGACGTTCCCTTATACTTGACCAAGGTTTTAATCAACCATATAGTTTACATGTGCTTATAATTTACAATTGCATATGCATGATTTACAATATGTTTATTGAAAATACTTCCATTGGCTTCCTTTGACATTTTAGGAAAATTTTATCATGTGTACAAGTAAATACAGAATTGTAAAACAGGCAACAAGAAAACAAGCACTTGATTCTTAATCACCTTGTCATTTGAAAATTATTTTAAAATACTGGCACTTAATTTTTTTTTTTTTTTTTACATTTATTCGTTTTTGAAAGACAATGTGAGACAGAGTGCAAGCAGGGGAGGGGCAGAGAGCAAAGGAGACAGAATCTGCAGCAGGCTCTCCGCTCTGAGCAAGCGTTTAGCACAGAGCCTGATGCAAGGCTTGAACCCATGAACCATGAGATCATGACCTGAGCTGAAGTCGGACACTTAACCAACTGAGCCACCCAGGCACCCCCAATATTTTTTTTCAATTTTTTTTTTTGGCACTTAATTCTTTAAAACTGGAGTACACAGTGATTATTATTGCTTGAAGCCATCTTTAACCAGAAAATGTATTTCTTTTTTTTTCAATTCTTCTTTATAATGTTAGTAAAGGTATTTAACTAGATTTATTATATTTAGGTAATATTCCAAATTTTAATAAAATCTTTATTTTTGAAGAAAAATTTCTGATGAATTGTGTGTTATCCAAAACTCTTCAATTTTATTGGAACTGCTATTATTTGACTGTTTCTAGGGAGGGAAAAAGGCAAAGTCATAAGGCAGACATTAAAATTATAAAGTTGCTTATGCTAACGGTTAAGTACTATTCATGTTATATATAAATTCATATTAAGTATGACATGCTATTTTGCTATCATTTAACTGAGGCAAGTATCATTTTCTAGTTAAAAACAATGATGCTTTCAGAATTTACTCCAACAATCTGATGAAAGAATATTTTGTTTGGTCTTCACAAGTAGGTATTCTTTTGAAGGATAAAACACTATATAGTTAACCAACTTACCAAAAGAATAGAGACAATTGTTACAAATTCGACACTTCTTCCCTCCTTTAGAAGGAGAAGAATAGAATTCTGAAGGAGTCTCCTTAAGCTGAATTTCAGGCTTTATGAATTACTCCATGCATCGGAAGCAGAGGTTTTCAGCAACCTCAGTCCTTTTAAAATGTATCATTTTTTTTTTTTTTTCACTCACGGCCTACTCCGTTGTCCTCAAAACTTCATTCTCTTCATGCCTTTTTTACATTTTCTGGGTCTTATTGCCAAAAAAAGTTATGTAAAGTTCTGTCTGCAAGTTTCTGTAAGTTGTTCTTCATTAATTGCATGAGCTTCTAATCCTTTTAAAAATTCCATTTGTTTTTTAATCAAAGCATTCATCATTTTACATTCTATTATTTCCTCCAGTGCTCTCCTTGTTTACTGTTTTACGAGGGTTAAAAGGTGTAGCCCTCTTTTTCTCTATAAAGTTTCCTATTTATAGCTCTTGACTGTTTTGTTGGCTCTGGTCTTAATATTGCACAATGGTATCTCTTTATTGGTCAGTCAGTCATAATGAAGCTTTGTTTACTATAAAATGAAAGTCCCACTGGCGAGCTGCAATAGCCCTAAAACCTAGTTAAAATAAGAAGGGATATCGTTGGCCGTATTGTTTGTGAAACAAGATCGGTTCCTCTGTGAAAAGAGTCTGATGAGATAGATGAATTCAGGCTCAAGGCATGAACATGTATTTTTCTTTGCTTCCTTTTATGCCATGTAGTGGTGGATCTGAACCTTCTAAAAGAGGAGGTAAGACTATACAGCTGCACACCTCGTAACTTCTCGGTGTCCATAAGGGAAGAACTAAAGAGAACCGATACCATTTTCTGGCCAGGTTGTCTCCTGGTTAAACGCTGTGGTGGAAACTGTGCCTGCTGTCTCCACAACTGCAATGAGTGTCAGTGCGTCCCGAGTAAAGTCACTAAAAAATACCATGAGGTAGGTGTGTCATTTTCTTTTCGGGTTCCTCCACATCTCAGAAGATAACAAAACTGTGTATCTGCAATGGATTGTTATTCGGAAAGGAGACACAGCATCCGTGAGGGGAGGGAAAGAAATAAGGCTTACAAACTAGTTCATGTTTTCATTTTTTAAAATTAGGACCTTTAACTCAAACGTCCAGGCGTTAAAGCTGTAGAAAGTTTGTCCTCTGACAATACAACATGGGCGGTCAGTGAGGGTTTCATCTGTCCTACAAAAACGAAAATGTGTTCTGCAGAGGAGAAAATGGGTGAAACTTTTCAACTTTAAACTTTTCCAAATGCAAAGGGAAAATATTTTAATATTTTTTTTTTGTTTTTTAATGTTCATTTGTTTTTGAGAGACAGTGGGAGCCAGGGAGTGGGAGAGAATCGGAAACAGGCTCCAGGCTCTGAGCTGTCAGCACAGAGCCCGATGCGGGGCTGGAACTCACGAACCGCGAGATCATGACCTGAGCCGAAGTCGGACCCTTAACTGACTGAGCCCCCAGGCATCCCTAAGGGAAAATATTTTAAAGACAGACTTAAAGAAATGATTGTCTATGTTGGAGAAAGGAGATCTTTGATATTTCTTTTTCCATTTGAGGCAACATGGGCACATAAATTCCAAGTAGATATATTCGTAATTTTACCAATCTTCCTATTATTCATGTTGCCCCGAAAAGCATGTTAAACCCTTTATGGATTCCTTTCATCTTTTTATTCTGTGGAATTAAGGAAAATATAAATATTAAATGTTAGTAATGATTGTTTTTCAGACCTTGGGAACCTTAGAACTTACACACTCCAAATTGTTGTTATTGCTAGAATATCCCCAGTTATACCCAGCCTTTCTCCAGGAGCGTTGTGTAGCATTCCTATACCAGGAAGCAAAACACTCTTGATGAGTCAGCTTTAATCTTATAAAACGTTTAAATTATATCAAGTCAAAATCTGCCCTTCTGACTTCATTTCTGTATCATTGCATCTCATTACTTTTCATTTTTTACACTAAATAAAAGAACAACACAAAATAAATACCTACTAACCAAATGAAATAATTTTTCATGTGCATAAGGACATTAATAAAATTCTTTATCTGTTAGTCATCTAAATATACCCAGCGTCATAAACTGCACTTTATATGACATGGCTGTCCTACCCTTCAGCAGTATTGTGTTGGCAGCTGATAAAGTGGGACAAAAGCATTGGATTCCAATAGATAAGGAACACTGTTTTCATCCTAGATCTACGGTTAACTTGTGACCATCAGCAGGGCACTTACCCCTGTAAAATAAATGTAAAATAGAATAACCTGTCAGGTTTTTCCCAGCTGTGTTATTCCATGACAATTACTAGATTGCAGTCTGTGGAAAGTAATGTCCCAAACTGGCAGTCTGTGATAAAAATGGACTCTTTACCACCATCAGTCATGTGCTACTTTCGTTTCTACATCCCATGCTTCTCAAGATTCTTGTGCTGGGAATCGTCTCCACTCTAGTTTCAGAAGGAGCTAATCATGAGCTTGGTGGCTCAGAGAGCTCCAGCCAGGCTGTGCCCAGAGGTCGGTCTTATTGCTCCTCTGTGGACTGGGAATCTGGGAGTCCAGAAAAAAAAAAAAACCCTTAATACAGTCGTTCTAAACAGATTAAATAAACCGCCTTACAAGCAAGGCAGGCATCAGAATTGATCGGTGACCATGAAAGGATGTGATGAGAATAGGAATTAAACCAGAGTGATCTTTTCTCACCTAAAATCATTCAGTTTGGGGCTTTCTAAAGCCAGTCCTTATTAAATACGATATATTTGCAGACCTGATTTAGCCAACAACTTTTGGGTTTATAGCCACCATTCTAAGAGCTATACAACCCTGACCAGTCGTATTAGCCTTTTTAAAACAAGTTTATCGGATGCTGAGTCCACATCATGCTTTCTTTCGTTAAATCAGTCCTTGGGTCAAGCATATCCTCCTCCATCCTATACTTATAAATTTCTTTTCAAATCACATCGATTTTAGGGTTATTAAGATAAGTTGCCCCAGGGGTCACCTGGGTGGCTCAGTTGGTTAAGCTTCTGACTTCAGCTCAGGTCTTGGTCTCAAGTTTGTGAGTTCAGTCCCCACACTGGGCTCTCTGCTTACAGCACAGAGCCCGCTTCAGATCCCCTGCCCCCCTCTCTCTTTGCCCCACCCCCACCCGCGCTCTCTCTCTTTCTCTCAAAGATAAATAAACATTGAAAAAAATTTTGTCACAGAGTATGAGGTATCTATTTTATAATCTCAGATAAAACTCTTGTGTGAGAAGGGACTATGGGAAGTACTTGTAAACTTACTGGCCTTCCAGAATGACATCACTCCATTATTCTTTAGTCTTTGGGTGGGGTGGTTATATGTGCATTATCTGTGTGTACACATATACAGCTATGGATGTTTATCTAATTCCATGATTACCTCTTACAAGCTTCCCACAAAGCATCTCTAACACACGCGTGGATATATATAACTGTATTGTTGCCTACTTCACATTTCTCACAAGTATCTCCAGTAACCATCATGTCTTAATTTTTTATAATGCTTTGCGGGGATCGTTGGTTTTTTTCTGTGATAGTGTTTTTGTTAACAAGACACCTTATTAAAAGAAAAGGGGGGGGGTTATTTGTTTGGTGTAATTGATCATTTCTGAGACCTAAATTTTTCTCAGTCGTATATTTTGGAAGTAAGTTCTGAGCTTAGTACTACTCCTAGAGAAGTGAAATTATTTTTGAACAGAATTTCAAATAGTGCTAAAAATCATTAAATCATTGAATACCATGAATCTGGACCCAAAGATTTAATTCATTTGCAGTGAAGCCCATCTTGGGCCTTAATTCCTTTTGATGATTCCTTTCTTATTCGTATTGTTCCAGTTTTCAGTTTGAAGACTATTCCACCTCATGGAGAAGACAGAAGCAAAGACAGAGCTTAGATACCCTAATTCTTCTCTCTTTCACCTCTGTTATACCAGTTTCCTTAACTAATAAGCTGAATTATGTTCCTTGTGTTACTACAAATATAACAATTATTCCCCATTTGGGTTCCTTTACCACTTTCGGTGGTTTTTGTTCAACCATTGTTTCAAAAATAAGTTTAGAAAATTAAAAGGCTTGTAATACATAAGACGATAGTATTGTTACATAGCATAATTTTTAATTGTTTTAATGTTTATTTATTTTTGAGAGAGAGAAAGAGGCAGAATGCAAGCAGGGGAGAGGCAGAGAGAGGGATACACAGAATCTGAAGCAGGCTCCAGGCTCCGAGCTGTCAGCACAGAGCCCCACGTGGGGCTCGAACTCGTGAACCATGAGATCGTGACCTGAGCCAAAGTCTGACACCCGATGGACTGAGCCACCCAGGCGCCCCAATATTACAGCATAATCTTCTTATTAAAAAGATTCTTACTACTTTTTACATCAAGTACCAGATACTATTTATTGGAAGCCAGTTTTGCCGCCCTCAAAGTTCCCTTAAAGATTTTTCTATCTCACAAAAGGATTTTTCAGAAAGCACGACAGGAACTTTACATATATATGAGCTCAGATGTTAAGTCCTCCTCAAAATACATCCTAGTTTCCTGCCGGTCCTAGCGTAACTAGCCCATCTTCTGTGCATATGTAGAACTTTAAAGACATGTTTATTAGAGATTTTTTTTTGCTATGTCATTCAGAATTATTGTTTATTTTTATTTGTTTTTACCGAATTGAGAACCAAAAAGAACAAAGATAACATTACATTGCAGTACTGAAGAAAACCATCTGTGAAGCCAAGGCTTGAAGCTGACATTTGTTAGCTGTGTGACTTGGGGCAAATTGCTTCTACTCTCTTGCACCTCAGGTTCCTCATGTGTGAAGTGAATATCTAATGCTCATACCTTACTGTGAGGATTAAAGGAGCTGACACAACACTTAGAACCGGGTCTGGCATATTTCAAGCCCTGAATATATATTAGCTATTCTCCCACTCATCTTTATTCCCCACCCTCTCTGCTTCACCTTATTCTTTGCTTATGGCAAATGATCAATAAAAATTTAATGAATTTTGCCCCAAGATAGGTATTCTTTTCCAGGCAAAAAGATCTATGGGATATTTATTTATTTATTTATTTATTTATTTATTTGGTATGGTCTTGCTTTTCTTGCATAGATCTGTTCTGGATAAAAAGTATATAATTCAACTGCCTTTTTTTTTTTGTAGTGAATACCACCCCCCATTGTTCCATGGCACCCAAAATTTAACGGCACTTTGTTTGCACAGTGTGGGCAGTGGTACATGATCATCTATTTCCTGATGGTTCTTTTTGTACCTGATCTAATCTCTTCCACATTCTCTGATTTTAGTTTTTCCCTGGATTTTTTTTTTCCGTTGGTTTGTAATTTTAGTTTGAACCTCTCTCTCAAAATTCTTTGAGACATGCTTCTGTCTTGCTGTCTTCTTTAATATGATCTGGGACCTGTTGGTCATTTTCCAACCTATCGTTCTCCTCCAAAGTCAAAACTTGATAAAGAAATGAAGGAGAGCACTAATTAAGTCCCCTCCCATGTATTTTTAATTTCTTATCTAAGACTTTGCATCACTACCACATTATAAGATTCTTCTGCTATTTGTAAATCTCCACAAATATCAGTAGATGAAGACGGGGGTGGGGAGGTGCTATTATTCGGTGACTGCACGTCGTCGACATAAGCACTCCTGGAGGAAAGAACGATTGTAAGATTGTAGCCTGGCATGGCTGCCTGTTACGGCTGTATATGGTAGCTTCTCTAACTCTTACCTTTTATAGTAATTTTTCCCCCTGCTAACTGGGAAAATGTATACAAGTGGAGTTAGGAATTAAAGACATTGGCTATGCCAATATTGCAGTTTATCTACCCACTCAACCTCATTCCAGAAGGAGTTTTTAACAAAAGTTGGGTAAGTTACAGCACCAGTGTCTTAACAGTTTTGATGCCACTTTAAGTTCAAAAACAGTAACTCAGTATTGACACGTATAATATTTGACAGTCATTGGGTTAAGCTTCATGTTAAAATCATATAGTCTTGGTAATTTTTATTTTGGAATTGTGAATTCAATAGAAAAGTCTGCTTTAAAAGTTCCCTATTTCTCATAGTTATTACAAGACTTTGCTGTTTAGCTCTCTAGGAAGAATGTTACTAAATCAGCAGAATGTATGACTAACAATATATTCTAAGTCTTTATAAAATTATTATCTATCAGCCTGACTTTAATAATTCATCTTTGGCCAAAGTACAAATACTGGTTATGTCCCTGTTCTCTCTAACGCTTCTGGTCACTCATGTGTAAAATAAGGGTAGTAATTGTAAATTACTTCATAGAATTCTTGTGAGTTAAAGTATGTAAAAACATTATTACAGTGCCTGGCACCCAGTAAGCATTCAAAAAATGTTAGCTGATTAACCTTTGATATGACCGCATACTCCAAATGAGGTATACATTCTCTACTTTTCTCTTTTAAATCTTCAAATAAAACGGTCATGAGACTCGACTTGTGCCTCTTTGGATTAACGTACATTTCCCGGAAGAGTATCTTTTAGAAGTTGCTCTATGAAGTTATCGCTGTCCTACCCAGAGAACAGAGAAACTAGACAACTTCGTATTATTATGTCCTCTGGTCTTTGTTCATAATCCAAACAAACACAATTCCTTGAAACTTTATTGTTTCTATTATAAGAAATGAAAATACACACCGAGTAGGTAGTTCTTATCAAATACTTCAGATAATCTTTTACAGAACACATAGCTGTGCCTTCCTGTCGCAGTGTTGAAAGGAAATATCTTGAGTATCAGTGTCTGTTTTGCTATATTTTTTATTAAAAGGCCAAACTGCACATTAAGTTCATTTAATAGAGGCATCATTGTTATTATCACCAAGCCTCCGTTTACTGCACAGTGGGTCCAGCTGCGGAAAGTTAGCTGTGACGGAGGCTGATGTCTATGAAGTACATCTAATCCATCTCATCAAGTTTATAGAGGACTTGAAGCGAAGCCAAGAAAATTAATGAGTGGCATAATTGAGCAGACTCAGCTGTAGAGTGATCGTGTTTCCTTTCACAGGATCGCAGTACTTGTATTGCTTCAAGTATAAATTTTTGTTAAATGTGTGAAAAAAATGAATGAGTGAAAGAAACCAACAAACAAAAAGACGGCTGGGCAGTAGTGGTTTCAAACTACTTAATCAAGGCGAAATTCTCTGTAATATTGTCAGAGGAGTGAAACGGAGTGCACAGTAGGTCTTTCGATGTCAGGACCGTTCCGTATTCAGAGGCGGCATCCTTCCAAGTGGCTGCTATTAAAACATCCTTTCTTTCGCGAAAAGATGATGATCGTTTGTGATTTCTTTGAAGGGTGGGGGTAGGTGTTCACGATGCCTTCGTCAGAAAAAAAATAAAAATGTGTAAGTCTTTGTTGGGCCCCGAGATTCTTTTCTGAAATTTTACTTGTCCATGAAATCAAACGTTACAGACATTGGTTGATTTTAAAGATGGCTTACATTGTTCCCTTTCAGGTCCTTCAGTTGAGACCAAAGAGTGGTGTCAGGGGATTGCATAAATCTCTCACGGACGTGGCCCTGGAGCACCACGAGGAGTGTGACTGTGTGTGCAGAGGGCACACAGGAGGATAACCGCATCAGCACGCACAGCCTCTCCCAGAGCAGTACAGCTCAGTGGCTGATCTGTTAGAGAACTTGCGCATTATCTCCATCCGTAATCTCAGTTGTTTGCTTCAGGGACCTTTCATCTTCAGGATTTACAGTCTATTCTAAAAGAGGAGACACCACACGGAATTAGAAGTTGTGCAACGGCTCTTTTGAGAGGAGAGGCCCGAATAACAGGAGAAAAGGTCTTTGGTCCTGGAAAAAAAATGAATGTTGTGCATCACTAGCTAGTGACAGAGTTGCCTTGTGCTTACTCAGCTAGCTGTGTTCCGTATTTCAGCTGTCTCCATGCGGCTTAGGCTAATGTCAGTACGGGGAAAAAACTGTGCGATGAGCACCTGATTCTGTTGCCTTGCTTAACTCTAAAGCTCCATGTTCTGGGCCTAAAATCACAGAAATCTGGAATTGTTTTCTTACATTCACATATGTAAACCAGAGTGTTCTATGTCCTACAACCTTGGTTTTTAAAAAGGAAGGGTGTTACGATAAATCAAACTTGTGTCATGCTGACAGGAAAGACTGGATTTTCCATATTTCTTACTAAAAATTCCACCATTTAGAAGAGAACTCTGGAAGAGACAAACCTGAAGAGTGGCCTTATCTTCACTTTATCTACAAGTCGGTTTATTTGTTTTATCGTGTACATTTTTATATTCTCCTTTTGACACTATAACTGTTTGCTTTTCTAATCTTGTTAAATATATCTATTTTTACCAAAGGTATTTAATATTCTTTTTTATGACAACCTAGATCAACTATTTTTTAGCTTGGTAAAATTTTTCTAAACAGAATTGTTATAGCCAGAGGAACAAAGATGGTATAAAATATTGTTGCTCTGACAGAAATACATGTATCTCATGGTCATACGGTGCTAGAGCTTAGATTGATCTGCGTTTTAAAATATTGAAGTGAGAAATCAATAGGATTTGATAAGTTGCAAAGACTTTTGGAAAATAAATTATCATATCTTCTACCCCTATTATTGGAAATGCAAATAAAAAGCAACCTATGAAAGTTAGGCATTCAGATTCAGAATCAACTACTAACCCCTAACCCTTCTTTTGGTTAATGTGAGCCTAGCTCAGAAGAATATAAAGCACCTTGAAGAAAGACTGGACAGCTTACTGACAAAGCGCACTCTGCTATCCTGTAGGAACACATCCTATTTATTGTGATGTTCTGGTTTTATTATCTTTAAACTCTGTTCCATACCCTTGTATAAATACATGGATATTTTTATGTACAGAAGTATATCCCGTAACCGATTCACTTATTGTACTCTTTGGCAATTGAAATGAAAATCAGTAAATTACTTTGCTTGTACAATGCTTAATATTGTGCCTAGGTTATGTGGTGACTATTTGAATTAAAAACGTATTGGATCACCAAATTAAAAAAAATGTGGCTATTTTGGAGATAAACGGGGTGTGTGTGTGTGTGTGTGTGTGTGTGTGCGCGCGCGCACGCAAGATTTGTCTCGAGGCCAGGAG
This sequence comes from Prionailurus viverrinus, assembly GCF_022837055.1. Classification (NCBI taxonomy): domain Eukaryota; kingdom Metazoa; phylum Chordata; class Mammalia; order Carnivora; family Felidae; genus Prionailurus; species Prionailurus viverrinus. Next base: position 71,231,957 of record NC_062564.1, read on the forward strand.
AGTGAAGATCAAGTTTTGTGTTACCGTGGTTTCCGTTATGCAAAAGCCTGTGTCAATTCAAAAAAGACAGGTAGAAAAGTGTTGAGGATTCCCTGTCTCTTGTCGCCAATATTTTGGAGCTCATTTCTTTTTCTCCCTGGTCTTGATACTGATTTCTGGTATATTAAATTGCACCTGACTTGAAAGTTGTATGTGATTTGTGAAATGGTTAGTGATCCATCATATGGCAGTGTGAAACTGAAAAAGAAAAAAATCTTGTAACTTTCCATTGTCTTCATTTTCAATGGCAGCTATTAAGTTGGCCAGCAGGGTGCGCGGGGGGTGGGGGGGGAGGATAAATTGATTTGGCATACAGACTAAACATACCTTGTATAGCACACTTCCAGGTGTGAGTCCTCACCTTCAGGTGCAGATTTCTATTCAGGGCTTGTGTCTTATCTCTGCCTTTCCACCCGCCCCAGAAGGC